>NC_135478.1:83655891-83860411 GCF_052094955.1 Ictidomys tridecemlineatus | reverse complement strand
GCTCTGGGTGGCGCGGTCCCGGGCTGTCCCCCAGCCAGGAGCTGGGTGGTGCCCGCCCGGTGGGGGTCTTGGGAGATTCTTTAAAAGGAGCCCCCCCCCAGCTGGAAACAGACCCTGACCCTTCCCGCCTTCTCTGAGCCTGGCTGGAGGCCAGAGGCTCCCGGAGATCCCGGCCAGGGTGGTTTGCGGCCCGACCGGGAGCTAGCACAGAGGTGGCCGCTACTATTACCGCCGTCAGCACCTTCGGGGCTGTTGACAAAGCCATCCCTGCCTCCCCAGCCTCCCCGGCCTCCCTGGCCTCCCTGGCCTCCTCAGCCTCCTCCCTCCCTCTCCCCAGCCCTGCATCCTTTCAGGTCCCCTGTCCCCCGCCGCCACCCCTCTCTCCCCTTTCTCCTTCCTCTTTATTTTATCTCAACTTGCCACAAATCTGTTCCCCACACAACAGCTGCCATCTCTGTGCTGGGCCATTATCTGTGGCAACGCGGCCGAGCGGGCCGCCGGGCAGACAATCACCGGGTAATAGAGTGTCTGCGAGCCATTGTGGAGTGTGTCCGGGCCGATCCATCACCGCGCCTGACACCGCACGGGCGGCAGCCGGAAAGCCCGCCGGGCCACTCTCGGAATCTCCACTGCCCCTCCACGTGCAGGACCAGACAGGCACTGGGACCCAGGACATTCACTCTGGCCACCCTACGGGCCTCCAGGGTCTCCCTCACTTGGTCTTCACTCCAGACCTATGGCAAGGGCGGCTTCTTCTGCCCTGATTTACAGACGTGAAACTGAGGCTCAGAGAGGGGAACTCACTTGCCCTGGGTCACACAGCACAGTGGGGGGCGTAACGGGGACTGGAATCCAGGCTTGTCTACCCCAAAGTCTGCGATCTGGAAGCATCATGTTCCTGCAGCCTGCTCCTTCAGGTAGCAGAGGGATTTGCACGTCCAGGACACAGACGGAGGCCTGTGGGATTGTCTTCTGGGCACAGAGCAGGGAGAGCCCCACTCCACCTGGAGTGGGTGGGTAAAGTGGGGCAGGACAGGAGCACTTGTCATGATAGGCGGGGGTGGGGGGGTGGGCTTCCGCCTCTGTCTCTCCTGCTGTGTGACTTGGCTCAAATGGTTTCACCTGTCTGTGCCTCGGGCTCCTTCCATCATGGGTCACAGGGCGGCTGGGAAGGTTCAGTGTGTGACAGAGGCCCTGAGGTTTAGGAAGCAGCAGACAAACACCACATCTTTGGTGCATCCCGGTTCCGGTTCCGCTTGGGGCTGACATTCTATTCACCCCCTGTCCTCATCGAGCCCAAGCAACGCGGGCACAATCATCATCCCCGTTGACAGGAGCTAAAACCAAGGCTGGACCCTCAAACTGGGAACACCTTTCCTTCCCGCATCTGTAGGCATTGTTAGAGCACCTACTGTGCGCTGGGCTTGGCCCTGGGGGCTGCTGCTATGGGGGGAGGCAGCCCGGGTTTGTCAGGGGCCTGGTCTGAGCCCAGTTAACCCCTGCGCTCCTGAGAGGGAGGCCCGTATTCCCACCCTGCAAATGAACCCCGAGGGGCCGGGGCTGGGGTCTGTGGCGGGGCCCTGGCCTGGCACACGTGAGGCCCTGGGTTTGATCCTCAGCACCACACAGAAAAATAAAAATAACCTTATCTACCACTAAAAATATTTTTTAAAAAAATAATGCAACACCCAGGTCACAAGAGTTAAGCCTCACGAAGACCTCCGCCGCTCAGGACCGGCAGTCTGGCTCCAGACACAGACAAGTGGACTTTCCTACGGGCACAGTTGCCCTTCCTCAAGTGGCCAGAACATGAAGGTCATGGGCAGAGGCCCCCGGGGTAGGGCAGGGAGGAAAAGTAGCACTGTCCACATGGGAAGGCCGCCCCAGCAGGCCCTGGAGGATCAAAACTCAAGTCTGCCGGCTGGGGAACCCGGAAGGCTTCCTGGAGGAGGTGGGCAGTGCTGAGCGGGGCACCAGGGCCACTGCGGGGGCAGGACTCAGGGGAAGCCAGAATCAAGACATCTGGCCCGATCCTGTGTCCACACCGGGACCTGCAGGAAGAGGTTCCAAAAGCACGACATGTGCCCAGGCATGAGTGGTTCAAATAGGTGTTTTTAACCTACTGTGCGCTGAAGCCTGACTGTGCGCTCCCTCTCATGTTGCTCACTGTCATGCAAGGGGACAGTGTTGACACTGGTGACCTGCACTGTATGGGAAAACACAGAACTGCAGGGCCCCTGAGGAGGACCCCAGACTCAGCTGGCAGCCAGGGCCTGGGGGTGACCCAGGGCAAAGCAGGGACAGGGGAGGGACAGGGGTGGGGACCCGAGCAGAGGCTCCAGGATGTGCGAGGCCTGGGATGGGGAGGCTGAGACAGCAGCTTCCCTCCCTGGCTTTAGTGGACGCTCCCGCACTCTTTCTGAGGCCTCACCCTGTCCTGTCCCCCAGCCGCAGATGTCAGCCAGGTCTCACGCTTTACCACCCAACTCCCAGGCATCCTGCAGAGCCCCGCTGAGATGGCCCAGCCTGGGGAAGCTCTCCAGGCCAAACTGCCCTTCATCCTGGCTCAGTTCCTCCTGCATTAGGGTGTTCTGTGCAGGACCATTTTCCTGGGTTTCTTGAAAAAAACAAAAGTATGATGTTAGCACCTATTATTAAGCACCTAGAGTATACCACCAGGCTTTGTATATAGCAGGAGTCGTAATCGCAGTAGAAGCGTCAGAGTGGACATTGCAATTGCCCTCGGTGTCCATGGGAGCTGCTTCCAGGACCTCCCATGGATACAGCCCCTCAGCCCCTCATGTGAAGTGGCAGGGTACTGGCATGTGACCTGCGCACCTCTTCCCTCATGATGCTGAACACAAGGCAAACGCTCTTGTGTCACTGTCACACTGTCGTGCTAGGAAGCCAGAACCTTCCAGAAAGTCTGCTGGTGTGCAGGACACAGCACATTCCCCATGGAATATCATCCATCCTTGGTTGGTTGAGTGGACTCCTGAGGGGTCTAGGCACTGTAGTGATGACTTTGATATGCACTGTTCATTGAGCACTTACTGTATCCCAGGGTCCACAGAAACAATTGCAGCTGTCCCCTGTACCTCCCCCATCTGAGGAGCTTCCCTGTCCCCGCCACCTGCCAGGCCAATGGCTCACTAGACCCAGACAGCAGCCCCAGGGTGGCTCTGTCCTCAGCCCCTTCCTCAGATGGGTGCAGGGGCTGGGGAGAGGCAGAGCCAGAGCCATAGAGCAGCCTCTGGAGGCCAGCTCCACGGTCACCCTCCCTGCCAGCGGGTGAACAGTGACACAGGTAACATCTACTTTAAGCCCAGCCCCAGACACTCGGCCCTCCAGCTGGGCTGTCTTTGTTCTGGTCCCTCTCTCTCTCCCTCTCCCTCTCTCCCTCTCTCTCTCCCCCCTCCCCCCTCTCTCCCCCCTCTCTCCCCCTCCCCCCTCTCTTTCTCTCCCTCTCTCTCTCTCCCCCTCCCTCTCTCCCTCCCTCTCCCTCTCCCTCTCTCTCTCTCCCTCCCTCTCTCTCCCTCTCCCTCTCTCCTCTCTCTCTGTCTCTCTCTCTCCCCTCTCTCTCTCCTCTCTCTCTCTCCCTCTCCCTCTCTCCCTGTCTCTCTCTCTCCCTCCCTCTCTTTCTCTGTCTCTCTCCCTCTCTCTCTCCCTCCCTCTCTCTCCCTCTCCCTCTCTCCCTCTCTCTCTGTCTCTCTCTCTCCCTCCCTCTCTCTCTTTGTCTCTCTCCCTCTCCCTCTCTCTCTCTCCCTCCCTCTCTCTCTCCCTCTCCCTCTCTCCTCTCTCTGTCTCTCTCTCTCCCTCTCTCTCCCCTCTCTCTCTCCTCTCTCTCTCTCTCCCTCCCCCCTCTCTCTGTCTCTCTCCCTCTCTCTCTCCCTCCCTCTCTCTCTCTGTCTCTCTCCCTCTCCCTCTCTCTCTCCCTCTCTCTTTTCCTCTCTCTCTGTCTCTCTCCCTCCCTCCCTGTCTCTCTCCCTCTCTCTCTTTCTCTTTCTCTCTCTCCCCCTCCCCTCTCTCTCCCCCCTCTCTCCCCCCTCCCCCCTCTCTCTTTCTCTCTCTCCCTCTCTCTCTTTCTCTGTCCCTCCTCCACCCCCCCCCCAGCTGCCTGGGAGGTTTCCTCTGCTGTTTCTGGGCTCTTTGTCACCCTGGTCATCTTCCCTGTGCCCTCCTGTCTCCCCCAGGGACCCCCACTCTCCCTCTCCTCTCCCCCCCCACCCTGGGTTCAGGACCCTCCTGGATCCTGCATGTGGGGGAGGGGCACCGTGCAACCCTGGGCAGAGGTCCCTGGAGGCAGGGGTGGGAGGCAGGTGTCCAGGGGCCCAGAGGAGCTCGGCAGCCCCAGGAGGTGCAGAGAAGCTCAGGGACGGCAGGGGGGGCTGCAAGGCTGGCCTGAAGGCAGCAGGGACCGGCAGGCAGGCAGGGAAGCCCCCCAGGCCTTGGGGAGGACGTCAGGGTGGGGAGAGGCTCGGGTGAGGCACGGGGAGGATGGAGACCCCATGGGGTCAGGAGAGAGCCTAGAGGGGACATGGGATGGTCACCTAGAGCTGTGACTGAGTGGGAGAGGAGCCGGCTGTGTGTGGTGTGTGCACGTGTGTGTGAAGGGTAGAGTTGGGGCTTTCGGATGGGCGTGGGATGGGGTGGGACACGTGCTCTGTGGTAGGGAGCACATCAGAAGCCGGGCGGGGCCCCCTGTGCACAGGGGATGGAGTGGCCTGCTCTGACCCCAGGGCTCCTCCTCGCTCCCCGGGCCCAGGAGGAACACGGTCCGTGTGGCTTCTCAGCCCCTGCAAAACACAGGGCGCACAGAGGCTCGCATGGCCCCCTCTTTAAAATCAGGAGTTCAGCCAATTTCAGGGGAGCGGCCCCTGCGAGGCCGGCCCAGCCCGAGCCGCGGTCATTAACAAAGCAGCGCAGCCCGGCCCCGTGTTGACTGATGTCGCGCACACGGGGTGAGGCGGCGACGGTGATTTCCCAGTGGCCTCGGCTCCTGCTCGCTGCAAAGTTGTGAACAAAATGCCTGTCCATGCATTGAAGGGGCTTACACAGCCCTCCATATGGAAATGGAGATAATCCAGGCCAGCTTTGTGTCTCGGCTCCGGCAGGGGAGCCGCGGGGGCGGGAGGGGACCCGAGGCTCCAAAGAGACCCCTGCAGCCGGCTCTCAGGCGCGCGCTGGCAGCGGGCAGGGCCGCGCGGATTCTGCGCCCAGACGCTCGGAGGAGGCGCCGCGCCTCCTCCCCCACCCGGCGGCCACCCTCTTTCTTCAGCTCGGTCCCCACCAGGGATGCGAGGCCGGCTGGGGCAGGAAGGGCTCGGGCAGCGGCACAAAGGAGAGGGGATTATGGGTAAGGTCACAGGGCGCGGGGATTAGAGGTGTGATGTATTAGGAGGGCAGCGGCCGCGGTGCGCTTTCCCTTCCTATGAAGCTCGCGTTAATTGATGGGAAAAAATGGCCCCCTCCGCGCCCTCCCGCCAGCTCCTCTGCACGCTACCAGCCCAGCCCCCGGGTTCTGACGTCCTCGCCTGGCTCTTTGCCCCAAACCCTTCCAACCCTGCAGCTTGGCGGGCATCCCCATTCAAGCCCGGTGCCCAGAAAACCACCCGCGCACCCACACCCACCCGCGCAGACTCTGTGCTGGGTGCTCGAGCTCCCGTGGCCTCAGTTTTCCGATCTGTAAAATGGGGATCAGAAATCGAATTGGCTATTCCACCTTCCTGTGGGCCTAGCTGTGTGCTGGGTTCCCCGGGAACCAGACCTAGGGGAGCCAGCCCTAGCCCCTCCTCGGTGTTCGCTAAGCGGGGAGATGACTCACAGGCGGGGAGGCCAGTCCATTCACAAAGTGGAAGGGACGAGAATCGCGGGCAGTGGGAGGCTCAGGAGGAGAGAACTGGGGAGGGGGAGTCTGCGGAGGAGGCAGCCCTGGGAGCCGCAGGGCTCCGGTGGACCCAGTGGAGCAGAGACCTCAGGGGGACCAGCAGGAAAGCCACGGTCTCTGCGGAGGGCAAATGTGAAATGCAGGAGTAGCCAGGGAAGGGTTGGGTGGTGTGCAGGGAGGTGATAGAAACAGGCCTTTGGCACTTTGGCAAGCTCACTCTGGCGATGGATGGAGAAGGGACATGAAGGACCACACAGAAAACAAGAGGGTACGGGCAGGGTTGGCACAGCATGGGGAGCTGGCCCTGGGGCCGGGTGGCCTGGGTGGGAAAACAGACTTCTTGTCTCTGGATCCCATGACCCGGGGTGAGTTACCAAGCTCACCCTGACCACGTGGGGCCCCCATTCCTACCCTTAAAACTGGCACGGTGGCAATCAGACCCTCATGGAGTTGCTCTGGAGCTTAGAGCCGCCCACACGTGTGAACAGACCTGGCAGACCCCAGGGGCTCCGGGTCCCACCCAGCCATCTGCTATTGGCATCCATCTAGCCGCTCAGGCCAGAGAGGACGGTGGCATGAGCTAGGGTGGGTGATGGTGCATACAGGGCAGAGACACATTGGGAGAATCCTGGGGACCCTGAGCAGGACTCTGTCTCCCTTGGGCTGCTCAGGACTGGAGTGGCCATGTTTCATGTCTGATCAACTGGACGCCATACCCGCCCCAGATCGCAGATTCCAACTCAGAGCCACCGGGAGGTGAGGGGCATGAGTGTCCCTGGTGCCTGGTGACCCCCCAGCCCCAGGACATGGAGGTCCCTCGCCCCCAGACAAAACCCTAGTGGCCTCTCTCTTGTGTTCAGGATGAGATCCTCTGGGTCAAGTCTGAGTGGACGGGAGGACCTTTCTGGGGAGCTCCGACTTCATCTCCCCAAACAGGCCTGGCACCCTGGTGGCGCAGAGGTGGAGAGACGGCTCATCGGGTGCAGAGGGCAGTGCCCCGGATGGGCACCTGGGACAGAGAAAGGCCATGGATGGAGAAACCTGTCAGATTCCACTGACCGGTCAGGTCACGGAGGGCTGCAGGGGTCACTGCTTAGCTTGACGGGCGTTCGGGCAGCGTGGGGCACGCATGGGTGCGGAGATGGGTCTCTGTACACGCCACGGCTCCGTAGATCTCCAGCTCTTCCAAAATTCAAAGTTTACTTTTCAAACTGGAACATCGGTTGAGAGAGAAATCTGACCACTCAAGGGCCATGCCCGAATGCATGTCCCATCTGTGGCACCTCCGTCCCCTTCCCCACGGGTTTAGTGATTTTAAGTGAGCTCATTTTCTTTCTTTTTTTTTTCAGAATTTTTATTTTGAAATGAAAGCGCCCATCTTGCCACAAACTCATGGCGACCATAAGGACAGGTGGACGCAGCCGAGAGAAGCTGGACAGGTGAGCCAGAGGCTGTGCACCTGGGGAGGCCGCGGGCGCGGTGGCTTGGTCTGGGGCGGTGGCGGGAGACCCTCTCCTGGCTGGGATCCCAAGGTTGGGGAGACAATGGAAAATGGAAGTCGGAAGTCGTTCCTGGCCCTGTGATTCAAGGTCATTCCAGCTGCTGCGGAGGCGGGGGGAGTTGGAGGGGGACGCCCCAGGCTTCCCAAAGCCAAGCCAAGCCACGCCCCATGTGTCTCTTTATGTAAATTAATTTGCATTTAATGACAGGACAGATTGAGTCCTTTGGTCCAGCTCGCCATATTCCAAGTGCCCAGTAGCCAAAGGGACACTGCAGGGGACAGCGTGGAAGAACGTTTCCAAGGCTGGAGAGAGTTGTGTCACACAGCAGGGCTGGGGGCTCAAGGACCCAGCCTGGAAGACCCCCTTCCTCGGAGCACTGGGTAAGGGGGCAGGTGGGCAGCCCCTGGACACAGCAAGAGACAGACGGGGCTGAGGCCCCAGGGACCCGTGGGGTCAGCTCCAGCCTTGGCCCCATGAGGCTCACCACAGAGCCTCCTCCCAGCCCCGGGCCCTTCTGCACCTCTCAGATTGGGGGGTGCCCAGTTTCAGTTCAAAGGCCTCTTCTCCCCCACCCCCATTGCCCTGTCCCCAGAAATCCAGCCCGACCCCTGCTGTGTGCAGACGCCTGGTTTAGAAACATCCCATCGAGATACATCAGGAGAAGGGAAGAAGTAGGTGACATCAGAATCACAGATTGTCACCCAATATTTCCCTGAGTCTTCTTGACCTTTCTAATCCAAACTTTTCCAGCTAACTCGAGTGACTAGTTTCACGAGACTGTACTGGGCGTTTCTTCCACCTCCCTCCCACGAAGAGAAAAACAAGCCAGAGCTGGAAGCACAGTTGTTGACAGCTGTGTGACCTCAGGCAAGTCACTTGACCTGTCTGAGCCTCGGTTGCTCTGTCTGTGAAATGGGATTCCCAGTGAAAGAACGCTCGTAGAGTCCGTGGAGTGACATAGGTAAAGTGCTTGGGACGTGGTTGGTGGTAAAAGTCAGTGAAATGTTGTTGAAGAGATTAAGGAAGAGTGTGTGGATACCCTTTGTGGAATATAGAGAGGGACAGAAACAATACGAATAGCAACAAGAACTGATAAATTTCACATCTGAGGGGATGCCACTGTCAGGCACCCAAATCCCAGATCCCCAAAACCTCTTGTCCCCCTCATCATTTCAAGGTTTTGTGGTAGACATCATTGGTGTTCAATACCCAGGTGTCTACTGCTGGGTTCTGGGCAAGGGGCAGGGGTCACAAGTCCTCTTTCTCTTGAGCTTAGGACTGATGATTTGTCTAGTTTGGGCCAAATTAAAAATGAACAAAAGTAATTGTACCATTTCCTGGCCAAACATTACATCAGTGGCACTGAACTCTCCAGCCCTATCTTTCTCTGTGGCAGGAATTATGAGAATATATGTTGAGACAGCCATGTCATAGCATGATATTGTCACTCAAGCTGGGTCCCCGAGGGACTCCAATAGGCACAGGTGCACCTGTTGATTTGCGAAGGACAAGTGAGATGAGCAAGAAATGAACCTCCCCTGTTCCAGACAATGAGATGACTGGGATGTTTGTTCCGTAGCATGACCCAGTTTATACTGACTGATATAACCCAGTGAGTCTGCCCCAAAGACTAGGTTGGGTGTTAGAAGCAGAATTTATTTTTTTATTTTTATTTTTTTTTAAAGAGAGAGTGAGTGAGAGAGGGAGAGAGAGAAAGAGAGAGAGAGAGAATTTTAATATTTATTTTTTAGTTCTCGGCGGACACAACATCTTTGTTGGTATGTGGTGCTGAGAATCGAACCCGAGCCGCACGCATGCCAGGCGAGCGCGCTACCGCTTGAGCCACATCCGCAGCCCTAGAAGCAGAATTTAGATGGGCTCCTAAATGGATGCCTTCCCCTGAGGTCGCTGCTGGATGACCAGCTCCGAACGCACCCAGGCCATTAACTTGCCTCTGCCTCTAGGACTTCAAATCCATATCATGATCCACAGCATTGTTCAGGAGTGGACTCACCTGCTGGGACTGAGAGTTGTGGAAAGAATCCCAGCCACTCACCAAACTGCCTGCACCACACGCCTCCCCCACACTCCACGATCTGCCCCAAGTCTGGAAACATTAGTGGTGACACTTAAAGAATAATAATAATAATAATAAAAAACCCACATTGACACACGAGATACCGCGAAGTGCTTCTCCTCTTCCCCAGTAAAAGGGACACGCTGCTCTTACAAGGAGCCACGGGGCTCGTTTCGACAAGGCTTTCCTAGTTAGCAACTGCAATAAGATCCTTGAAATAACGGGAGCGTATTTGGATTTTAGGGAAACAATCACAGGATTCTAAAGTATCTGCTGAGTGAGGTCGTCTGCCGTGCAGCACAATGTCGAGTTTCTTTTTCTTTTCTTTCTTTTTTTTTCTGTTAGCTTCAAGTGTTGGGGGTGCTAAAATCTGCATTTTATGCTAATGGTGTAATTTGACAATCGCTCCCTCATTTGAAAAAAAAAAAAAATAGATGGACACTAACCGCAGACCCTCACAGGAGCGTGTCCAGGTCTTGAGATTTTCTGAGATGCACTTAGAAGATCTACTGGGAAACTGAGTGTGGGTTCCTGGCTCCCCAGAGCGGAGAATCCAAGAGGCCAGGGTGAGAATTGGCCTCCAAGTCCCAGAGAGGACAAGGAGATTTCCAGAAAGGTAAGTCTTGCTGCCCAGACAAGCTCCCAGCCCAGCTGGGGGGGGGGGGCTCTTTCCCACAGTCCCCAGGGTCCACGCTTCCTGTTGGTGGACTCCAGACTGGGCCATGAGCCACTGTGACTAGTGAAGTGGCCCGAAGTGAGGCTGTGTGGCCTCCAAGGCTAGCCCTTGAGAGTTTAGAGGCTTCCCCCGGAGCCCATGCTGCATCCCCAGAAGTCTGGCCCCCTGCCGGACAGCCATGTTCACAGGCCACGCACAGGAGGACCAAGAAGCCCAGCCCAGGCTGGACATGACCTAGCCAAGCTGCTGTTGGCACCTCCCTCCTGAGCTGCCAGGTATAGGAGGCCCCAGCCCCGCCAGGCACCCTGTGGAGCAGAGCCAGCCGTGGCTGGCCAAGTGGCAATGACGTCCATGGAGACAGCAGCAAGTCCTGTCCCGTGGCTTAGAACAGCTGAGGCCCAGAAGATCCTGTGGCTGCCAGACCCTCCGCCGTCCCCCTGAGATCCCCCTGGAGTGCGGGCAGGACCTGTGACTTGGTCCCCTCAACAGAAGGTGGGCTGTCACCTCCACGACTCTGTAACATGAGATCGTCACTCGGTCCTGCTGGAGATTCTTCCCTGTGCGGGCATGGATGCCATTCGAGCGTGGATGGCGTCTGCCATGGACAAGCTGCCCCGGGCAGGGAGCCATGGGCCACCCACCAAGGCCCGGGGCCAGCAGCCATGAGGACAGGCACGGTGCGTGGAATCAGATCCTTCCCAGTCGGGCCCTGGCAGGAGCCCTGAGCCCCCCGAAGCCCACCACAGAGTTGCAGGAGACGCCGCTCCTCCAAGTGGGAGTGGAGGCCCCTCTGTCTGCAGGACGGGGTTCACTTAGAGCCTAAGGTGCACCCCCAAAGCTTCTGCTGTCGTTCAGCAAACCCAGCGCTGCAGCGGGCAGGAGCTGTGCTCTAGGGCTGGGGAGAACTGCAGAGGACAAGTCCACCCGGGGCCTGCCCACAGCGAGCTTCCATTCTAATGATGAGACAGACAAAAAAAGATTAAAATTATAGAAATGATGACATAGTTACAAATGTCATCGTGGCCCTCGGAGGTTCGCAGGCGGCTCCAAAGGCTATGGCAAGGGTTTCTCGGGCTGCGCGCTCGAGGGGGCGGGGCCTGCAGGGCCAGCTCCGCCTCCAGCACCTGCCAATCTGGCTTCCGTTTTCGGGACAGGCCGATTCAGGCCCCGGAGGTCAGCTGCAGGTGGACACAGCAGTAACGGCCAACCAGGACTGCGGCCCACTCTGCCTCCGAGCTCACCCCTCGGCTTCCCTTCCCGGGTCTCTCTGTTCACCTTTGTCAACTGCTGTGTCCAAGGCCTCGGCATTTTCTCCGCCACCGGATGGGATCCATCGAAGACCGAGGGGCTGTGTTGGGAGCCCCACACACCCATCGTGGGGTGGGTAACTCAGCCCACGGGCCTGCCCGTCTGTGAACAGCGCTCAGGCGAGGTCCCTCCACCTGCCCAGAGTGCAGCGGGTGCCCTGGGACCTCAGGGTTCTGCAGATCATTGGTTCTCAACCCGGGCTGGGTTTGCCTGTCGGGGGGCATTTGACAACATCTGGAGGCATTTCAAGGTGTCCCAAGCAGGGGGAGGGCACCACTGGCCTCTAGTGTGTGGCGGTCAGGAGGCTGCTAACGCCCAGGACAGAGCACTCCGACAGACTCCCGGGACCCCAAAAGCCAACAGAGCCGAGGTTGAGCAATCCTGCTCAGATGGACCCCTGTCAGGGTGAGCACTGCGGGAGGGTGTGGAGAGGAGGTGTGGGGGTGCAAAGGAACCAGACTTCTGGGGCCCGGTTCTGGGTCACCAAAGGCAGCCATGTCCACTTTAGTAAGAATCAGTAGCTCTTAGGTTAAAACAAAACAAAAACCAGAAGCTTCTTGAATGCAGAGTGTAACTGATGCCTTCAGGTCTTAAAGGTTCCATTTACACTGAATTCTCCCCGCAGGCCACCCTTGGCAGGGCCTCTCCCCTGGGTGAGGCTGCAGGTGGGGCATCCCGATAGCGTTCAAGCTCTCAGGTCACCACATCTCAGCTCCTTCGGGGAGGAATCATCTTTAAGGGGTCTAGCCCTTTAATCTCTAAGTCACTTCCCTTGCTAATAACTTTAAAATGTAATCATATAAAACCTCCCGGCTGATTCCAACCTGCTCTCAGAATTTGCTCTCAAAACCCCATCACCGCCTCGTGAGGACCTGTGGTTAGGCGGTTTCTGTAGATACATTAATGGAGGCACAGAGAGGTTCTGTAACCTGCTTGAGGTCAACCAGCTAGGAAGCGGTGGATTGTGGATTGGACCCTGGCCAGCTGCCTTCCTGAGTTTGTGGGCTGTCGCAAGGCACCCAGCGTTTCTGCGATGGCTAATTACCACTGAATTTTATCTCTGCCTTCAGAAATGCAAGCCCTTACCTTCGAATTTTCTATGAAGGAAATGAATTTCTATTGTTCAGAAGAGACTTTGTTTTCAGACCCGCCTCCTCTTTATTCCCTCCCATCCCTCCAAATGGGCAAGGAGTGGCCGTTTGTCTGCAGAGCATCTGCATGGGTATCACTGATGGCTGCTTGGATCGGATGAACACTGGAGAGTCTGGTTATCAGTCTCTGATTCGCTCTGGATTCCGTTTTTGTTCCTGATCATTTAGCTTCAAGATCATGAGTAGACCCCGCTTTCTCTTGCTCTATCTTGGACTGGCCATTGGTCCCCCGGGGGGAATTTCATTCTCGAGGTGACTCTCACTACAAACAGATCTAACAGAGGACCCGAGCCCTGGGCAGGTTGCAGGATGCACAGAATTTGTGGCCCACGGGCCTGAAATCCCCAGAAATCTCAAATCCATACACGGCTTAGTCCCCAGGATTGAAGAGTTCTGATCCTCTGTCCCACTCAGCCAAAGAGACTTTGATTGGCAGAACCAGAGGTAGGTGAGTGGAAGGAAGTTCTTAAATCAGGCTCCTCGAGCCAGAGCCTGCGAATACATAATCCCCCGCATCCGCCAGAACACACACTATATCATCATCCATAATCGTAATACGGCCCCATAGATCACCCGCTCATAATAAATAGCGTATCATCTGCTCATAATATTTTATCATATAATATCATGACATCTGCTCACAACATCATATATTATGTGATTGACACTCGGCAAAAGAGCATCCTCAGATATATTTGCTTTAAAAAAAAAAAAAAGCACGGAGCTGGCTTTTGTTGGAAGGAGTTTCCCGCGGGTGCTGGAGGCCGCCAGGATCTCAGCGCTGTCGTCGGTGGTTTAGGCTGGACGCACAGAGAGGGCTCTCTGGCTTGTGCTAAGGCGGGTAGAGATGCAGAATCCGGGGCCCCAGCCTGGGCCTGCTGAATCACACTCTGCATTTTGAGAAGATTTCCGGTGGTTTGTCAGCAGACTGCAGTTTAAGAAGCGCCGTCCAGCAAGACGCTGGATTTAACTGCGGGGCTCTGAGCGCATGTCCTGCCAGACAAGCACACAGGCCACACAGGACACTGTCCCCTGAGGCAGGGGCACCATGGGGCAGGACAGGGCCCCATCACAGCACACCTTCACACACACACCCCCTAGAGGGAATCTCAGAACCTCCCAATCCAGTTCCACTCAGGACTCCGTGGCTCGGCCCGGGGATTCTGCGCAGTGAGAATGTCTGCCAGGCCCGCACGTTAAAAACTCTGGATGGGTCTCTGTTCTACTGGCTTCACTTTCCTCAGTTTTCACAGAAAATCACCAGGACATGGAACTACCTAAAATACCTTTCTATTTTTGCGCTTTGGTTGCTTAACCCTGTGCTTCAAAATATATATATGTATGAGCCACGTGCAGTCAGGAGCGCATACCTGTGATCCCAGCTTCTGGGGAGGCTGAGGCAGGAGGATGGCAAGTTCAAGACCAGCCTCTGCAACTTAGCAGAGACCCTGTCTCAAAATCAAAAAAGATATAAAGGGCTGGGATGTGGCTCAGGTGTCAAATGCCCCTGGGTTCAATCCCTGGTACCAAAAAAAAGAAAAAGAAAAGAAAATCCATGTATATAGACAGAGAAACACTTTTAAGAACCAAATAAATAGCAACCCCAATACATCTAGACCTGGGTGCTGTTGACGTGGGGTCATGGGTCATCTAGTGGCACCCCTGGGCTCTACCTGCTAGATGCCAGTGGCATCTCCCCCACCCCCCACGCCAATGCAAAATGGCTCCAGACTTTGCCCAATATCCCCTTGGGTTCAAAACTGCTCCCAGCTCAGAACCGCTGCTCAGGATGAAGAATCAAGGGCTGGGGACACCCCCCCCATCCCCTTTCCGCATCCTCCTGGGCAGAATCCTCAGCAGCCAGGGGCAAGGGGCAGCTGTCCGTCAACACCAGCCCTGGCCAGGCCCGCGTGTGCCCCGTGTGAACTGTGGGCAAGCGTGTGCGCGTGCAAGGTGCCCAGGCGTGTCCCCCGGTAATGCTCTTATCTCCCTCTCCCACCCTGGGCATTATGAGCATTCATCACAATAATTGACGCGGATGAAATTAGCGCTTCCTGCAATGTCGGCCAGATAAACTCCGCTGAATATTGATTTCACACAAAGAAAATGACATGTGCTTGGGCCTCACCCTTTATCTGGCCGGGCCAGGGAACAGGCAGGAGGGGGACAGGGCCGGCCTCCGCTGGTGCAGACGCGGCCATAAGAATGACTTTTATCTCCTCTCGCACAAGAGACAAGGGGAGATAAGGAGAGAAAGCGCGGCCCTGGGCGCTGGGGAAATCTGCAGAAGGCGTGGGACAGTCCTCCGGGGACCTCGGGGACCAGGGCTGATGAATTCAGAGGAGGAAGAGCTGAGGAGAGCAGGATGGTGCTGGGGACGAGGGGCCGTGAGGGCCGCAGTCTCGGGCTCACAGCCTGTCCCTAAGACTCAGGTGACCACCCAGCCTGGCTAGCCGGGGGCGGAGGGCTTGCCAGGACAGCCGGTCACCCACATTGTAGCTGTGTGCCTCGGCTTCCTCATCTGTCCACCTGAGAGGGATGAGGCCCCCCTCCCTGGCCTCCCAGGTGGAGGGAGGCTAGAGGTCCCTGGACTCCTGTGCTATGGCATCCGGCAGTCACAGGGACAGGGGCTTGCAAAGCAGGACTTCCTTATTCTTCCATCAGCCTGGGCTGGAAAGCCTCTGAGATGCCCAGGGAAGCAGGAAATTTTAAGACAGGGTCTTGCTAAGTTGCTGAGGCTGGCCTCGAACTTGCGATCCTCCTGCCTCAGCCTCCAAAGTCGCTGGGATCACGGGCCTGTGTCACCACACACAGCAGGAAAGCACTTATTTTCCTGAGAATCTCAGGTTTATTTTGCTGAGGATCTGCCATGTGCCAGGCATGTGCTAGCAGCCACCGCCAGGCACTAGCTGCCCCTTCCCCACTTAGTCCCCTTCGCTGGAGAGTCCCCTTCACTAAACACCTGGGCACAGGAAAGAAGCCCCTGGCCTCCAGGTCCACTGCAGGGCAGGGTCACTGCCACTCCTGAGTCACTGCTGGGACCCTCGCAGCCCGTGGGTCCCTGGGCAAAGCCTCTCAGGGTCTCACCTGGTCTTGTCCTGCCTGCCGGACTCACGAGGAGGACAAAGTATGGCAAGTAGCCAGCAGGAGGTGGGGGAGGCCCTGGGCCTCACCCGGGCACTGTTGGGTGTGCATGTGCCCATCCGCACTGTCCTTGACCCCTGGAGACGCTCCCAGAAGAGAGGAAGTGACATGGCCGGGTGACAGGGCCGGACAATGGCAGAGATGGGACCAGCCGTGCCGGGCTCCGCAGCCACAGCCTGCCCTGCTTGGCCTCCCTCAGAGGCCGTCCTAGGAGGCCGCTGTCCCCATTGGACAGTCCAACCAGCCTGGGGGACCTGTCCTGCTGCATCCTGGGGGACCTGTCCCAGGATTCACTTCCTCCCCTCAGCAGTGGGGACCACATCCCACCTCCCCACATGTGGGGGAGGACTCATCACCCAAGGAGACGTGCTGGGGACATGGGGATCACAAGTCCAGGTACAGTGCCCACAGAGTGGGGGGTGCCGGGGTCAGAGAGCGGGGCTGGGAGTGGGACCCAGCGCCACCTCGGCTAAGAGACCCCATGGCAGCGTCTCCGGTGCCCCTGGCCTGGCCAGGCCTCGCCCACAGGGCACCCCGGGCTCCCAGACAGAGAGGCGCTGGGTGCCCGCGGCCCTTCCTGGGCAGCTCCACCCCCTGGCCATTCCCCACTCAGTGCCTGTGTCCCCACGGGGGGCCGTGTGGGGCTCGGGCTAATTGCAAATCATTTCTCAGGGCTCCCTGCTGTTCAGCTAAATTCACTGGAACTAATGTGTCCCGAAACAAATTTCACAGAAGAGCCGGGCGATTACATGATATTTAGTTCCCCTTCCCGCGTCCCCCGCCCAAGGCAGGGCCGGGGCCCAGAGGACTGGGGCAGCAGGGGCGGCGTGGACGCTGGGTGTGTTCTCAGGGCCCGACCTCCCTCCTGCCCACTCTGAACCCCTACCCCGTCCAACCCCCTCCCTGTACCTTCTGTTCCCAGATCTTGCCACTGTTCTCGCGGTGCCCATCAGAGCCCCCTCCCGGCTCCCAGCATCTCTGTCCTCTCGGAGACATGTCAGTGTCACGGGAAACGCCAGCACTGGCTCTGAAATCAGACATCTTGGGTTGGAATCTCACCTCCAGCGCTGACCAGCTGTGTGTCCTTAGGAAAGTCTCTTCGCCTCTCTGAGCCGTTGTTTCCTAATCCCTCCCATGAGGATCCCACTTACCTGATTGGCATCAGCTGTTGGGAAGATTGGATGAAATGACACGGGTAATACGTTTCTCGTGGGTCCAGCACATAGTGGGCCTTCCATAAATGTTGATTCCCCCTCTGGCACCTACTTCAAGATGATCCGTTCAAAGGACAGTTTCAGGATTCATTCAAAACAAGAGGAATCGGAAGGCAGAGGCCCAGCCTCCACCTCCCAAGCAAGCCTCCAACCAGCCCCATCTCTGCTGGCCTGGAAATTCCACCTTCCACCTCCCTCATTCCAGCTCCCCGAAGTTGGGGACATGATCCCTCGCGGCCTACAGGGAACCTCAACACCGCTGACTCAGGCCTGTCGGGGCAGCAAGGTCCAGGGGTCAACCCAGCGCCTCCTAGGCCCTGGGCCCTCTATTGCACCTCAGGGAGCACCTTCAGGAGCAGGGCCTGGGGGCTCTTTGTGGCCCCTGGTACGAGCAGCTCCTAATAAATAAACGAATCAGAGCGGGCAGCGGGCGGCCAGCCTCACCCCGCACCACGGGCCCTTGTTCATTTAACCTCCATCATTCAGAATGAAGAGCGCTTCACTACTGCCCTCACTTTACAGAGGAAACGGAGGCTCAGAGAGGGAAAGCCACTATCCCAGCATCACACAGCCTGCCATAGCCAGGATTCAACCCCGGGGACCGCTAAACCCACGTTCTGAGACTCACGGTTTATGGTTGCGGGGGAGGAAGGAAGGTTCACAGACTCCTCCGGCCCCGTTATCCGGCACCGTGACCTCCAGACCTCAGAGGATTCCCCTGATCCCCGAGGCTCCGCCATGGCTGCCGGAGAGCCAGGTCTCTGACACTCGGTCTGATCTCTGCCCATCACTGTCACTTGTGTTCCCAAGCTTCCCTTCAGCGGGGCTCCTGGTCCCCATTCCCTGCCAGGGATAGGATGGGGCTGCCACCCCTTATCAGCCCCCTGAACACACGCACAGGAGGGAGTTGTCTCCTGCGACCTGCGTGCCCTTGGCTAAATGAATGCAGTGTCCGTCCAGATCATTCCAAAGCCATAAAGATGACGGGGACAGGGGAGGCGCAGGGCAGGCCGTGGCGCAGGAGGAGATTACAAAACAGGCGGAGCCGCGCTGCCTTATCTAACCCGCAGCAGGCCTGGCTGGGGGCTGTGGCTCCACGGGAGGGGGCGCCCGGCCCGCGCAGGGCAGCGGGGGCCCCAGAGGACACCCCACCAGCAGGGCACTGGGAGCTCTGAGAAGGGAGGGCAGTCGGGGAGGCATCCGCAGGGGTGGCGAGCTAGGGTACCCCAAGAGCCGTCCCCAAGACAGAGGGCTGGGGGACTGCCAGCTCAGCCAGGGAGAGACGGTGGCCCGAGACGCTGAGGTGGCCGCTGGACAATTTTTATAAATATTGACTCAGAGAGGGCCAGGAAGGACCCAGCAGCCCCAGAGGACGGCAGGGAGATGGACAGGAGAGGACCGTCCCCCACCAGCTCTGCCCGGCCACGTCCTCCCCGTTTTACAGATGGGCAAACTGAAGACTCCTTTGGTCACTTCCCTGACGATGGCAGGAGCAGAGAGCAAAGGACAGAGAAGCCACATGGGGCCACGCACCAGCTGGGGGCCTGGAAGGACCTGGCCTGGAAGCCCTCATGGCCTTCCTGCTGGGCTTGGAGGCCCCCGGCCCTTGGAGCCTCCTCCTCTGGAGGAAATCGGGGGTCCCTGCCTTTCAGGGTCGCTGTCGGGGTTAAATGAGATAATACGGCTAATTTTGTTCCTTCCCAAGAGTCACACACACATCTCGGTGCTGGTGTGAAACTTCCCGCCCCTCCCTTGGTGAGTTGCCAGGGTGGGGTGCAGGGACAGATCCATGTCCTGAATCTTTGAGGGTCTGACATTTCCTTCAAGGGCCTGGCAAGTGAGCCCTTGGGGACTCTGTGGCTGGGGCAGCAGAGGAGAGAGTCTTCCCTCAGCTGCTGGTCGGTCATCCTCCTATCAAGAGATGGAAAACACAAATCCCAACAATGAAGGGCTACTGACCAGATGCCCACCTCATTGTAGGGGTCAGATCCCAACACCTTCCAGGGACAGAAGTGCCCAAGAGAATCAGTCCAGTATTCAACAGATTCAACCTTGCCTTAAAATCGTGAATGACATAAAAACAATTGTGATCCACACATAAATGTATCTCTCTCTCTCTCTCTCTTATGTGTGTGTGTGTGAATGTGTGTGCATTTGGAACCAAATCTGCTTTATTTGTACCAACCATATGTGCTGTGTGACCTTGGGCAAGTTACTTAAACGCTCTGTGCGTCTGTTTCCCCAGCTGTAAATGAAGTTAGCACTAACAACCTCCCAGAGTGACTGTGAAGACAGTGACTTAAAAGGTCCTTAGGACTCTGCCCAGCACACAGTGATGTGTCACCTAGGTGTCTGTGCTACTTGTCCCCACCAAAGCCCAGTGGCTTGTGTCTGAGGGCAGGGGACATCTGAGGAATCCAGGCTAGACGCACAAGGTCACTTTCTGGGACTGGGCCCAATGCAGCTGTGGTTCATCTTCTGGAACGTAATGGTGGGGTGTCCCCTGGGGTTTGGTGGGGTGTGGAGGTGGGTCCTGGTGGAAGACCCCAGAGCTGGGTGTGTCCTTTGCAAGAACTTCTCTAAGGGCTGCTGGGTCCCTTCTCAGCAGGGGCCCCTGTGCCTGGAGTAAGGGACTTTAACTGCAGGTAGGGAGGGACCCCCAACCCACCCAGGAGGCTGGCCACCTCCCATGGGGATTACCAGGGGACTGGGAGTCAGGGGACCTCTGATCCTGTGACCTGGGACCCTGTGCAGGTGGCTGCACCCCTGGGCCTCCTTTCCCGACCTGTGCAGGGGTCCCCTCCCTGCTTCCTCCCCGTAGGAAGGTGGTGCTCCTGGGAACAGCTTCAGAGACTGCCAGGTGCCAGGAGGGATCAGGAACAATCCAGTCCCCGCCCATGACGGTGGGAGGAGCCACACGAGTGAGAGGAAGGGCCCTGGCAGGGTCTGGGGGCCCCACCTTGCCCGTCTCCCATCCTCAGGCCCTCCTGGGGGGAGGGGCGGCCAAGTGCAGGGGCTGGGGGTCCCCAGGGCAGCGGCCTTCTTTGTCCTGGAGACAGGCACAGAGGCAGGGAGAGCCGAGGGGACAGATGAGACAGAGACAAAGAAACACAGAGATAATCAGAGACAGGGTCTGGCTGGAGGACAGAGAGGGGGAGAGAAAAGAGAGACAGACAGACAGACAAAGAAAAAGCGAGGCCGGCCGAGAGCGGAGGAAAACTGGAGGCTGAAGAGCGGCGCAGACGGAGGGGCGGGTGGACAGACCGACAGCCCCGGGGTGGACAGGACACGCCGGGCCCCAGCCCCACCCTCCGCTCCGAGCCCGCCCCATGCGCCCTGGGTGCGCCCCACCCCTCGCCCTGTCCCCAGTCCCCTGCTCCCCGCCTCCCGCCCGCCCGCGTCCCCTTCCTCCGGTCCCCGCTGCCCCCTCCATCTTCCGAACACGGCAGGGTTTTCTGGCGCCTTTGTAGCCGCCCCGAAGTGCGCGGCGACAATGGCGGGGTGACGGGGTCAATTCGCGCGGAGGTGGGACGCGCGGGCGCCGGGGAACAATGCGGGCGGCGCCGGGGAGCGCGGGCTTTGTGCGTGAGAACCGCGCCTGCTGCTCCCGCGCCCGTCGCCGTCGCCAGCCGCCGCTTAACCCCCTCGCGCCCTCGGCGCGGCCTTGAACTCGGGTCCTCTGCAGCCTGCCCCTGCCCCTGCCCACGAGGTGACCTTCCCGGAGCGTCTCCCGTCCTCCTGAAAACCAGGGGCGGATCTCACCCCTGACCCCTCCAGGAAGCTGGAGCTCAGCACCGAAGGGGCCACAGAGGACAGGGGGACAGGCCTCAAGGTCAAGGGCGCCTGGACAATGTCAGTCTCTACGGGCGCTGGCCACTGAGGCTCGGACCAGGCGGATGTCCTTCCACAGGGTCCTTCTCCACGGTGAGATACTCTCTGCTGGGCTCTGCCCGGCTTAGCCGTGTGACCTGAGGGGAGTCGCCCAGCCCAGGGTACAACGGCCACGCAGCAGGAAGAATGGCAAGCAGACCAAGGAGCTTGTCTTGTCTGCGGGCTCCAGATGTGGATGGACTGTTGGTTCTCTTTAGCAAGTTTGTGAGTCCAGGCTCTAAAATGTTGGTGACATGCAGAATCCGGGTGTTTAAAGGTCACACACCTGGCCCCCACCCAGAACCTGATAATGGGTGGGTAGGAAGGTGGGTCCAGCCTGGGCTGGCGATGGCCATATCACAGTGGCGTAGGTGTATGACATCTGCGCTGCCCAGGCCCATGGACCAGCTCTGGCCCATGATGTCCCCCGGGCTGTGCAGAGGCCACCCTCATTTCTGGCAGCTTCTCCCTGTGGCCTGCCATTCATCCCGGGTCTGTTTTAAAGAAAACCCCTTTCCCAGAGAAAAGCTATAGCCACATCTCTGGGACCCTCGAATGGTTCTGTCATCCCAAAGGAGGGTGGGAAGGATCTGAAATGTCCTCAAATCCAGGAGGAAGAGGGAGCAGCCGTGCCCAGCAGGTGCCTGCCGCCCGCGTGCCTGGGCGGGCACAGATGGAGTGGTTCTGGGCTGGGGGCAAGGGGCAGATGAGCACCCCTGGAGCCCCAGCTGCCTGTTATCTCTCCATTGTCTCCGTGTGTCCTCCCCCCACCGCCACCCCCTCCCCAGCTGCCCTTCTGTCATCTCCACAAGGCCCCCCCCTTGGCCAGCAGCCGTGCCCCAGGACTCCACAGGGAGCTGGAGAGAGGGTCCCCTCGGCCTCCATGCACCGCGGGTGGGCAGAAAGGTGGGGGCGGCGGGAGGCTGGGGAGGAGGGACAGGGGTGGCAGGGCACAAGGGGTGTGGGTCTGTAACTCACGCCCACCCCGCTCCTGTTTAACACACACTTCTCCGACGACTTGTCAGTGAAACCGTTAATTAATTAGCTAATCCCGCAATGAAGTGGATTCTAAATGGCTCTCCCCCTCCCAGCCTCCCATTTAGATAATTGCTGCCAAGGGATCTTTTGTGACAGTCATTTTTTCCAACAGGGATGGCCCTGGAACACGGAGGGAGACAGATTTAAAGAAGGGGTCAGCGAGCCATCCCCGAAGCTCCTGTTGGGGGAGACCCTCCCCGAAGCGGAGGCAGAACGGGCCATGGGGGTTGGTTGCTGGAGTCGGCATGAGGAGTGGGCAACGGGGACAGGCTCGGGCGTTTGGAGGTTGGTTTTTGATCTCAGTCTTCCTGGGTGGGGTTCCCAGGCAGGTAACGATATGAATACGCTAGAGGTGGCGCTGATGATGTCACCCTGGGCCAAGTGACATGCCCAAGGTCACAGAGCTGGTGCCTGGCAGAATCAGAAATGGCACCACGGTGTCAGCCACCACAACCCACCTTCCTGACCATCCTGGGGGGTTATGGGCCTCGGCCCCTGTCTCAGAAGGGAGGGACTGGAGGCTTGACCTCCCCACTGTGATCTTTCACCTGATGGTCCAGATGGCCCCACCCGGAAGCTCTGAGAGAGGGCCACTCCCCTAACCTGGACAACCAGCATCTATCCTCGACCACAATCTCTGTCCCCAGGCACAAAATGGATGAGCCAGGGACAGATCTGTGACCCAAATGGGGACAAGGAAACTCAGATCTAGGCTTTTTTTTTTTTTTTTTTTTAATGGAATGCTCAGGAAAGAAGTGTTCTCAATTCCTGTTTGAACCCCTGGATCCAGCCATGCCTGATGCCTGTGTATATTGGGATTTTTTTTTTCACTTATATAAATGTTCATTGTTGTGGCAGGTGCTGATGGTCACCTGTCAGCATCCACTTTCCTTCTTATCAACGGGATCCTGGTTTGTTTGAAGCAGTATCCAATTGCAAGAGCTTTCCAAACAGTCTTGTAGCTCTAAGTGGCCACATCCCCTGGTTCTGGGCGCTGAGTTTCTTGGAGAAAATGTCATTTCCAAAGAAAAGGACAAGGCCCTAGGAGAAAGCTCTGAGCCTTTGCCTCTCCACTGGTTTCCTGCCTGGATTGCAAATGCAGTGTTTATCATCGGATTCCTCGCTCTCTGTGGAGAGGAAACTGCGGGCTTATTTAAGGCATTGTACCCGTATTTCCATTACATGGGCCAAGCACAGGACGGAACAGGGTGTCCGTATTTGCAACCAAAAATCCCTGCCTGACACACTCTGTCTAAGGCACGCGAGAGGAAGAAAATGGCAGGATTGGGAGAAATGGCTTGGACTTCTCTATTTTCTCCAAGATGATCACCGTCTGGTTCTCGCATCTCTATTATCCAGCAAAGATAGCAATCTGGAAGGACCATAAATTGTAAGTAGATGGGGAAGAAAATTGGCCTTTAGCAAGGACTGGCTCCAGGCAATATTTCAAAAGAGAAGGTGGGAAGGGGTGTGGAAGGGATCTGTCACGTCTCCATCCACGCCAGGTGTGAGGGCCTGCCGGCTAAGACCCTTCCGGCACAACTGCTGGCCAAGGACCTGCCCTCTGCAGGGTGCTGGCCACTTTGATTAGTCAGGGCCTCCGTGCCGGCGAGGGCCCAAGGGCCTGAGAAACAGGGACTCAAGACATGTGAGGAGCCCTGGATGTCACAGCATGAAAATGATGGAGGATCACCACCCAAGGCTGATGGTCCTCACCCACTATTCCAGGGCCAGGTGATGGAGCCTGTTCTGACTGCAGAGCCGGATGACGCCGCCGCAGTCCCAGGAGAACCTGGGACCGAGCTGGTGGCACTGAGATGGGGTGCTCAGAAGGTGACCTATTGGCTTCAGAGGTGCCCCCTAGAGATATCCTAGCAGCTGGGACTCCACAAGAGACCCAGGCGAGAATCTCAGAATCTCAGCAGAGAGTCTCAGAACACTAGCTCCAGAGACACGTAGAACCACATTATTCTTGAAACTCCAGTGTACACGTCTTGGTATTTTAGAATTCCGTAATGTTAGACCCAGGGACTCTACAATTCCAGCCTTACAGGAACTTAGGACCATAGAATCTTAGAATTGGAGAAATCTTTTTTAAAAAAATTATTATATTTACTTACATTTATGCAGAGCTAAGGATGGAACCTAGTGCCTCACACATGTTAGGCAAGCACTCGACCACTGAGCGACCACTGAGCGACCACCACCCCAGCCCAGAACTGGAGAAGTCTTTAAAAACTGGACACCAAAAGTCTAACAGCTCTCCATTTATAGAATCTAAGGATCCTAAAACGTGAGAAAATGTAATGAGTAAAACATTAGAATTTAAAAACTGTAGGATATGAAGCTAATTAGTTTTATAAATGTCAGATTTAGGGGGTAACATATATCCTTGAAGTTTAAGAATTACATAAAATCATGGAACCACAGAGTTTTAGAATGTCAAATCATGAAATCTTGGGAGAAAGATCGAGTATATGGGACTTACTGAATTTTAAAATATTAGAATCACAGACTTTTAAAACCCTAAAGTGTTCGAGTCTTGGGGACCTTAGAGCTTATCCTGGCTCAACATCTTCCAAAGGCAGCAGCTGCTACTCTGGAAATCCTGACTCTCAGCATCTCTACCACCAGGCTGGCACAGGGTAGGTGTCAGTAGACACAAGCAAATAAGAATTCTTAAAAAGTGGAATCATGGGGCTGGGGGTGTGGCTCAAGTGGTAGCACACTCACCTTGCATGCGTGAGGCACTGGGTTCGATTCTCGGCACCACCTAAAAATAAAATAAAGATATTGTGCCCACCGAAATAACTAAATAATAAATATTTTTTTAAAAAAATTTTTTTAAAAGTGGAGTCACTAAGAGGAGAACAGAACAATACAGAGTGTAGCTTCCAAGTGTTAAAGGGTCATGATCTCAATCAATCTAACAGAGAAAGCAGAGGAGGAGGGGGAAGATAAACAGAAAATAAAAAGCAGCATAGTAATCAAACACACACACAAAGAGACACTAATACACACACACACACTAATTAAGTATGGCAATCAAAATTAAAAAATAAAATGAAAAAAATAATTTCAACTATGTTACAATAAATGTAAATGGTTAAAATCTGTTTATTAAAAGATCAAGATTCTCAGGTCAGATAAAGTACAGACTTGGTTATCTGTTGTTTACAAGAAATGACAGAAAAAGTTAAAACTAGCAAGGTGGGCATGGTGGTACACACCTGTAATCCAGTCTTTGGGAAGCTGAAGTAGGAGGATTGCTTGAGCCCAGGAGTGTGAGGCCAATCTGAACAACACAGTGAGACCGCATCTAAAAAGCAATAAATATGTTACATTCCACAGCCACAGGGATTTTGTGGATGTAATTAAAACATGTCTTTAAGATAGAGAGATGATTCTGACTTATACAGGTGGTGGATATGGCATGATCACATGACAAATTAAAAGCAGAGAACTTTCTCTAGCTGGAGTCAAGGAGATGTGGCTGAAGGAGAAGTCATGTTGGAAGCACAAAAATAACTCTGCTTGCCTTTGGTGGAAGGGGCCACGTGGAAAGCATGAGAAGGGCCCGGGGCAGCCTCCGAGGACAGAGATGAACTCCTCACCAACAGACTGCAGGGAGGTGGGGGCCTCGCTCCCACACCTGCGAGGAACCGACTTTAGTCAGCAACACAAAAGAGCTGGTACGTGGGTCCTTCCTCAGAGCCTCCACCAGGAAATCCAGCTCTAATGACACCTGGCCTTTGGTCTGGGGGACCAGCCAAGGCCATCTGAAATGATGACCCACGGAACTTCAAGAGAATAAATGGGTCATTTTCATCCAGTAAGTTGACGGCAACTTGACATTAGAAAATGACCAGAGTGCCATCCAGCATTGTTAGGAAGTTCTCCTTCCGGGACTGAGATTTGCCTCCTTGACACTGGCCTCCTGTGATCCTACCTCTGCACTCTTGGGCCCCCCATGACCCTACTCACTCCCTCACCCACTGGGAGCTTTTCTGAAGATTTTAAGTCAATTATCACAGCCCTCCTGGGACCTTCCCCTCCCATAGGCCACCATCCCTGGCTGTTTATAGGACTCAGTTTCCAAATCGGAGGCTCCCAAACTCACCCTCTTGGTGGCCTGGTCAAGAACAGTGACTCCCGTGACCCCCAGGTCGAAGGCCCCGGTGCCCCAGTTTGGTGATGAAGAGCTCATCCTGGATGCTGTCTCAGCTCCGCCTTCCGCTCCTCTCCCACCCCAGCTCCTGCTGGGGGCTCTGAGGAAGGACCCTCATGGCCTCTCCAAGGAGTCGATGGTTTTCATGCAGCGTCTGGGACACAGGAAGCTCTCCAAATACTTGCTGAGGGCATGGCAGGCTCATGACTGCATCCTGTCGATTTTAACCTCCAGGATATTCCCAAACTACCCACTCTTCTGTATCCCACCCCGGGGACCCAACACGCCATCGTTTCTTCCCTGGGAAAATGCAGCACATTCCACTGGAGTCCCACCTTCCACTCCCGCCCCAGCTCTCTGTTTCCCACACAATGGCTAAAGGGGTCTGGATAAAGCATCACCCTCTTGCTTAAAACCCTTCATCGACCACCATGCTCTTAGGACGGTTAAGCCCCTCCCCTGTGTGAGCTGGATCCTGCCACCTCTCCATCCTCATCTAGCACTACTCGGGTCTTAGGACCTCATTCTTATCAAGAACCTCCCACGTGGGCGTATAGTCTAGCTGTTCCTCTGCTTGAGTTGTTGTCTCACCTCCCTCCGTTAGGTGTACCGGTCAGGATGGGCTAAGCGATGCTGCCTTAACAAACACGCCTGCCACATCTCCATGGCTGAACCCAACAAAGGATCGTCTCTCACTCCCACTGCACGTTCCTCACGGGGAGCGCGGGGTGGGGCTTCTGCTGTGCTTCTGACTTCTGTGCTGGGTATTCAGCAAGATCTGAAATATTGCTGACGACCATGATCAGAAGGAAAAGAGAGATCGTGCACCAGGTGCCGACTCTGAGGTCTTCTCCACTCACCTTCTCTGGGTAAAGCAGTGGCCATTCCTGGTCCGTGGGGGCAGGGCAGGACAGTGATTCTCTGGCCCTGGAGGAAGGGAAGGAAGGAACTACACTCCCGATGACCCTTCCCCTTCCCTCCCCCTTCGGATTCCAGCTCAAGGAGGACTTGGTCCAGGAAGCTGCCCAGGACCTCTGAGCAAGTCCAGCCTCCAATCCTGGTCGCTCCGGCTATCAAATCTCTCACCTTACAGCTCCTGCCACAGCTGGGCTCTCACTTTTGCTTGTGTCATTGATGGAGTGACTTCTCTCCTGCAACCTGAGCTCCATGGGGATGGGTTATGGTGGCCCCAGTGTAAAAAGCCCCCATTTCCCCTCCACTTGCTTGCCGTGTCTCTCCTGTGTATTCGCCTTGCTCTTTCCTTGGTGCTGTCATTGTACAAGATCTTAAAGAGCTCGGCACCGTCCTGTGAGTGGGGGTGCGGTCTATACAGAGGGGTGTTGTTTAGCATTGAAAGAACTGAGCCACAGGCCACAGGAAGATACAGGGGACTTTAAAGGCGTATCGCCTATCGACAGGGAAGCCCTGCAATAAGGCATCCAAATATATGGCGCCCTGGACAAGGCAAAATGGTGAGATAGTGGACACGTCGCCGTGGTGACCATGGTGGGCCCAGGGCTCTGGGTGGGAGCCAACAGGAGAGCCACAGGGAAACTTTTAAGGCCCTAAAACTCTTCTCTGGGGTGCAGCGTGGGAGAAAGTAGATATGATGCAAAGTCTAAGTGACGGTGGGCATGATTGGCGGCTGGAAGACCCGGGCAGAAGGAACGGGGCCTGAGAGCTGTACCCTGGCGGATCAGTCCGTTCCCCACAAGAGCCCGGGCTGGCCTTCTGAAGCCACCGCACGCGCACACCAGGATGGAACGTGTGAGGGGACAGAGAGCCGATGGGAAGCAGGATTCTCACTGTTGGAGGAAAAGATTTCAGAGGGGCCAGGGGAGGAGGCTGGAAGGGCCCAGGTAGTCGTGGACTTGACGGGGGACATCAGCAAGGACTCAGGATCCGCTTAATGGATGTCCAGATGGTGCCGTGAGTTGGATCATTGCTTGCCTAGATTGTGGGTGGGCTCGGGTCTCAACACTGCAAAAAAATAGGTGAGAAGATAGATAGATAGACGGGATGGATAGATAGAATAGATAGATAGGATAGATAGAATGGATTATCTATCCATTCTATAGATAGATAGGATGGATGGATAGATAGATAGATGGATAGATAGATAGATAGATAGATACATAGATAGGATGTATAGATAGAAAGAATGGATAGATAGATAGATAGATGGATAGACAGATACACACATACAAAAATACACAGAGAGGTGTGTCCACGGAAGAGCTGGGGTGCACACGTACATTTCCTTGCTTTGACAGTCAGAAGGACACGGGCTAGCAAAGAGCCCTCTTGTTGGTTTGACACCATTCCCATAAAAAAGACCACGATTCCTCCGAGAAAAGGCTCCTTCTCATTTGGGGAAAGAAATAGAAATTCTGATCCGGGAACATCTTGGTGCGTCAGAACGTAATCAAGTGCTCAGAAAAAGAAGAAAAAAATCGCCCTCTCCGCCACGGGAACACGATCGAGGGACGGAGGGACTCGGGATCCAAATGGAAGAGCTTTCAGGGACCAAACCTGGAACCGTTTGAGCAAGAAGGTTCGTGCCGTAGAGATGCACGTGACCCACGTTGTGGAGTTCGTATCCTCGAGCCCCTGGTGACGCGAGGAGACGATGGTGGAATCGACAAGTGAGCGGGAGGATAAGACATTGCCCCGCAGAATTCCCACAAACCCCCGGCCACTCTGCACCCCGAGTTCTGCAGAGGGGCCCCGTGGTGCCTTCTTTTCAGAGAAGAGTCTGGAAAGAAGAAGAAAGAGCAGCCTCTCCGTGGAGCCGTGTCTCAGCCAGAGGGTCAGGACTGGCAGCCGGTGTCAGGCTCATGATGTCCCTGGGTGAGATGGGAGGTGACGGGAAGTGCATTTGTCCTCCATGGGCTTCTCCCGGACCCAGAGCTCCAGTGTGGTCATGAGAAAAACATCAGACACACCCAATAAAGGGGCAGCTTCCCGGATCCCTGGGCCCCTGCTCCACTCCTCAAAACTGTCAAGGAAGCCAAAGACCAGGGACGTCGGAGAAGCCAACCTGAGGGGCCCAGAGGGCACAGGCGACGTGGACCCTGGAGAAGGTCCCAGGACAGATAAAGGACGTGGGGTAAAAACCAAGGAATCTCAATCCAGTCTGGAGCCTTCACTAATAATAATAGTAATAACAAGAATAGCAATAACATATCGCTCTTGGTCCATGCATGTGACCACCGTGCCATACTAACGTACAATGTCCCTAACAGGGGACCTGGGCTGGGGTTCGTTGGTATCTCTCCGTTCTGCCTTCCCAGTTTTTTTTTTCTGTCTAGATGCCCCAATTTTCTAAGAATCAAACATTTGTTTTTTAAAAGATAAAGAGAACAGACGTGCCGACGTGTACCCACCGAGGACTCAATGGAGACGGCGCCGTCTGTCCCAACGCTCCTCCTGGGGAAGAGAGAACCCCTCGGTCCCCGAGCGTCCCTCTGACTGGAAGATCCCATTTATATAAAACTGAGAAAATGCAAACTCGTCCACATGACGGAAAGTGGGTCTGGGTCGCCCGGGGATGGGGCGGGGAGGGACAAGAGGGAGCCATTCCCCAGGGACTTTTTGCAGGTCACTACCTCCGTGGGAGGAAGGCCCCACAGTAGCACGAGATGCTGGAACTCACTAAGCTGTGCTGTGGGATCTGTTGTGTGGACGAGGCCCCGATCAGGGGACATCAAAGCCAGCGCGTGTAAACAAGTGGCCGGATTGGGGGCCAAGTCTGTGGGGAGCAGTGGAGGGGACCTGACAGTGGCTGGAAGGAGCCCCCCCCCCTCATCCGGGCATCAGTCCCCCGCTCCTGGGCCCCTGCGGTGGCTAATTCCCCTCCCGGAGGGAGGCCCTGGGAAAACAGGCCTCATTAGCCGAGGCCGGGCCTGGAGGAGCTTCGTGTTTGTTAAAGATTAATGGGGTGTCTCCCGCGAGCAGCCGAGGGGTCTCCTGGCCTCGTTTCTTCCAAATCAGCCCCCCGCCACGACTCAGCCTCGGTCACGGGGGAGCGGGGCCTCCCGAGAGCGCAGAGGGAAGGGGCTGCGGAGAGCTAATGGCCTCCCCCGGCCTCCCCTGCAGGACACAGAGCAGGCAGAGGCGGGGGAGCCCTGGGCTAGGGACGCCTGGTTCCCTTCTCCCACCGCCCAGAGCTCAGCCGGCCACAGGCCATTGTGGATCCCGACCGTGCTGCCTGGGTGGCCGGCCACTCCTCGGTGGACACATCTTCAGAGTCTTCTTTGACACGTCTCTGGGTTCTGCAGCGATCGTCCTCCGACCGGTGGTCTTCATTTCTGGAAATAAGCCCAGGTGAGGGACTCCAGCCTGTGCCCCGAGGATGCCCACTCGTCCCTGTTTGAAGTCTGTGAGCATCACGAACCCAGGAAGTGATCGCCACTATGTTCCCAGCATCTAGTAGGTGCTCAGTCGTTGTTTGTTGAATGAATAATGAACATGCCGTCTCTCCATGTATCAAAGCGCTGTCTGGTCCTGACAGCTCTGCTTGTGTGCGGTCACCTCCCTGCTGCAGGCCCACCCACCCACCTCCAAGGATGCTTTAATGAGGAGCTCCACCTCCGCTCCTTTTTATTTTTTATTTTGAGGTGAGGTTGCCCATGCTGGACTCAAACTTCCCATCCTCCTGCCTCAGCCTCCCAAGTGCTGGATGACAGGGGTGCACCACTGTGCCCAGCTCCTACTTTCTATTTTGTTCACCCCGCCCCCACAGAGCCGCCAATGACCTTTGAAAACCGCAAGCAGACTGAGCAAATCCGACAACCCCCAACCAGCCAGTGGATTCCGTCACTCTCAGAACGAAAGAGCCTTTCCTGGTCCGGCCACTTCTCACCCTCACCCCACATCCCTCCACGCTGCCCGTCTCCAGGGCTCCCCCTGTCTCCCTCACTCCATCCGACCTGAGCCTCTTGCTGCTCCTCAAATGCCCCCAGCATGTTCCCTTGGTCCACTGCCTGGAGCTCCCTCCCCAGGGACCTCCTGCTCCACGCTCCCTCCCTCCCCGCCAAGGCTCTCCTATGGTTTCCTTCCTCGCTGAAACCCTCTTCCACACATCAGTACAATTTTGATGTCATATTCTTTAAAAATAAAAACTGATACAAAAAGTCTATGATGACTCCAGATCCCACCAATGGATAAAGAGATAAATACAATGTGTCCTCCCCAGACGATGGAATACGATTCAGCCCTGAAAAGTCGTGAAGGCCTGGCTCCTTGAGAACGTGACGCTGAGGAAAAGAAGCTAGACACACGGGACCTCGTGTCATGTGATTTCGCGTCCATGACACGTCCCGAGCAGACAGATCCACAAAGACGGCAAGATCAGCAGTGGTGAGGGGCGGGGGAGGAGGACTGGGGAGTGACCACTTAGTGGGTAGGAGGGTCTTTGTTGGATGAGGGAAATGTCCTGGAATGAGATGGGGGAGAGGGTCACACCATAGTGACCATGGGGGAGAGGGTCACACCACAGGCTTCCTGGATCTCGGATGGATGTGCTGGACGACACGTTGAAATGGGCAAAATGAATGTTGTGTTACAGGAGTCTCATGTCAATTTTTTTAAAAAAAATCTAAGATGTCAACATTTTCAATAACCACATCTTGGTGAGCCAGGGGGCGCCTGAGGCAAGAGGAGGGACCAGTCACATGGGTCTGCGTCCCCCGCCCCCCACCAAGTCTGAGCTCACGCATCCCATTTTCGAGGGCTATTCTTGGTCACCTTTCTCGGCATCCCCTCTACTGCTGCTTGGCTTTTCTCCCCTAACGGCCGTGTTGATTTGTGTGGTAACCACTTTGTTACATGGGCTTCGAGATGATGGACCTTGCCCCTGGGGTTGGTTATAGACACCCAGCATCCCCAGCACCCAGCCCTGCCCGGCCCACAGTGAGCCCTGGGTAGCACTGGATGGAGGGATGGGTGGTAGGTGGATGGGTGGATGGATGGTGGGTAGGTGGATGGAAGGATGGAAGGGTGGATAGAAGGATGAATGGTTGTCGGATGGATGGATGGATGGGCACATATGTGGGTGGGTGGATGAATGGATGGATGGATGGATGGATGGATGGGTGGGTGGATGTGTGGGTGGGTGGATGGATGGATGGATGGTTAGGTGGATGGATGGGTGGGTAGATAGGATGAATAGTTGGACGGACAGACAGATGGATGGATGGATAGATGGATGGGCAGATGTGTGGGTGGGTGGATGTGTGGGTGGATGAATGCATAGATGGGTGAATGGACAGATGGGTGGATGGATGGATGGTTAGGTGGATGGATGGGTGGGTAGATAGGATGAATAGTTGGACGGATGGACAGATGGATGGATGGGTGGATGGATGGATGGACAGACGGATGGATGGATGGATGGATGGATGGGCAGATGTGTGGGTGGGTGGATGTGTGGGTGGATGGATGGATGGATGGGTGAATGGACAGATGGGTGGATGGATGCAAGCTGGGGAAAACAGGCTTCCTGGATCTTGGAGGATCTTGGATCCTGGATCTTGGAGGATGAATCCAACCGAAGCCAGGGTCAGGAGGGAGCTCCCCAAAGGCATTCAAGGTCCAGTGTCTGGATCCGAAGCCCCTGCCCTGCACCCAGCACCGGGGGCTGGGGGATTCTGGTGGAGGATGCTCCCTCACAGACCACGGTGGGTGGCCAGTGTCTTCCTGAGGTCCTCGTGGAGGAGGGTCCCAGTCCTGCTGGGGGCGGGCCACGCTGGTGGTGTAGGCCCCGGGCTGTCAGGGGAGTTGATGAACAAGCTCCGCTCTGGGGGCCCGCAGCGCAGCCCAGAGACCAAGGAATTAGCGTTGTTTGCTGAGCAAACACTGCTGGGCGGAGGAGCCGCTGCGAGTGTTGAGCACACATCTCGTGTTTGTGCTGGCAAACAGCCCCACCTGCCCGGCCCCTGGACAGACCATGCGAGGAGAATGCAGCAGCCGGGGAGCACCAGGGGCTGCCGGGAGAGCTGCCTGCAGGGCCCAGAGGGGAGACAGCAAGGGCACCCAGAGAAGTGTGCCCAGCCCGAGGCACCTGGCGAGGCTGGGAAGACACAGGGCGCCTGACCTGGGGACACTGGAGGGTCCCCTCTCTGGCTCCAGCCTGTCCACACGAAGCCTTAGGGGGTCAGGCAGGGAGACCCTCCAAGGCAGACTCCCTCGGGTTTCTTGCTGTGTGAGGGTAGACAGGTCACAGCACGTCTCTGATCCTTGCTTGGTGTCCTCGTGAGGACTGATGAGACAGCCGGTATTTCCAGAGCCTGTCCCACAAATGCTAGCGTCCCCGTGTCTGATTTCCTAAAGCAGGGACAAGAGCACGGCCACCCCCGTGGGCCCTTTGTGTTCAATATTGTTTCAAACCTGATGAAAAGGTATGAGAATCACAAATCCCCGAACACGGTGTGTTTCCCCCGTTGTTGGTATTTGGGCACCTTGGCTGTCCCCACCCGTCTGTCTATCCGTCCGCCACCTCTATCTCTGCTTCCTTCTCTTGAACCATCTGCCAGGAAGCTGGCCCCTGCCCTGTTGCTGATGCGGCCCTCCTTGGTGCCGTGTGCAACTCCTCATCGCGGGGACATTGACAGAGACACCACGACATTATCAGGTCAGGAGCGTGGCCTTGCGCAGCTCCGTCACCTAACACACGCCTCAGACTTTCTGGGAGAAATAACTGACCTCCTAGGTCAGGCGCTGGACGGAGCCAGGCACATAGTAACTGTGCAGGAAACACCCTCTGTTTGAATCCTGAGGTTGGTATGGTGACAGCTGCTGAGCAGAGGGGTGGCCCGGGCAGGGCAGGGTGAGGGCCCAGGGGGCTGAGGGCAGCCGCCAGCCAGCCCAGCAGAGGGCTCCGGGGCCAGCAGGACCCCCCAGGAGCCCAAGGTCTCGCTTTTGGGGGACCCTGAAGTATCCTTCTCAGAGCCTCCACTTACCCCATCTTCCAAATGGACCTCGAGGCTGCCCAGAGCGAAAAGTGAGACCTCACTCTGCCCGGGAAGGTACCAAATCTGCGTGAAGACCGGGCACAGGCTGCGTCCCCCTTACATTAAAGCCCGGCACAGCCCAGCAGCCAGTGCCTGGACTGTCCCTCCATGTCCACTTCCACCTGTGGACCCAGCTCCACGGGCAGAGGCTCACTGAACCCCCAATTCTTTTAATATCTGTTGTTTGGCTTCATGGAACCTCGGGCTCCATTTCTTCTAGAACTGTTATGTAGCCATTCACTCAAAAAAATTTTTCTTGAGCACGTACTATGAACCAAACTCTGTTTCTGGCATAGAATACAAGACCGACAAGGCCGCTACCCTCAGGAAGAGGACGCTCTGGCGGAAGCAGGAGGACAATATATCGATGTTGATGATGATTATGAACTACATGCCTGCGGGGCATGTAGTCCGTGCCCAGGAAAAATTCTAAGTACCTTACGAGTATCTCATTTAACCACCTTGACAATCCCGAGATGGAAAAATTGGGCCCAGAGATTGAGTAAGTACCCAAGGTCACACAGCAAAGAGGTGAGGGCCTCACAGATGTGCCAGGAGCTACAAGGGAAATTAAGGGGTGACCTTCTGGGAAGTGGGGGGCTGGGAGATGACTTTAGATTACCTGGTCGAGAGGATGGGGGGCTGGTGCCAGAGCAGGGACCCACACATGTGAATAGCCGGGCACACGCGGGAGAACAGGGCCGGGCGGAGGGGCCAGCTGGGCGCTGGAGGACCAGAAGCCAGGCCAGGGAGGGCGTGTGGCTGGGAGATGCTCAGGCTCCAAAACCAGGTGCTGGGAGGTTCCCCCGCACCCTCCTCTCCTGCTCCCCAAATCCCTCCTCTGCTCCCCAGCAGCCGCTTGAGGCTTTTCCTGGGGGGACAGTAAGGCCATCCTGTGCCCTAAGAGAAACTAAGGGACAGCGCCGGGGCTGAGCGCATGCCCCAGGATACCACGAGAAAAGCTCTCTCCGTCAGCCCTTCTCCGACTCCACATAGACCCACTACCCCTGGCCAGGCACCGGGCAGCCCCCCAGGGGCGTCCCGACCCTACCCTTTGCATCCCACAAGCAAGAATCACAGCTAAATTTTACCAAGAAGGGCAGAAGGCGGTGACCCGTGGGATCAAGTTGAGACACACCTGGACCCTAGCAGCTGGCTGTGTGACATTGGTGGAGAAATGATGGGTCCCTGAGCCTTAGTTTCCTTGTCTTTCAGTTACAGAGAACAATATGCATCCCTGCCTGGAGCCGTTGTGAGGATTCCAGAAGATAATATATGTAACACAGTAAATGCTCAGTAAACATGATGGTTACAAAAGGAGAACTCTTTCCTCTCTCTCTCTCTCTCTCTCTCTCTCTCTCTCTCTCTCTCTCTCTCTCTCTCTCTCAATGGACTCCCAGAGTTCAAGATAGCATTAACAGCTTCAGCAGGGTCATGACCTTACATCTAGAAAAGAAAGATCTTTTCTTTCTTCCCTTTCTTATTCTACCACTAATTCTTCTCCCTTATTTTCATGATTGTTCTGAAGGTGTTGTAGTAAAACGTGTACTTATTTATGTGGAAGTGCTTTTTACATATGCAGGCTCTATGGCTTGTTCTGCCCCTGCTCTTCCCACCCCAGCACTCTGCTCTTTGGGCCATCCATGCTGTTCCCTGTGCATCTACTTTGTCTCCATGGCAGTTGCTTAGTTTGGGTCAGAGACAAGGACTTGGCTGCAGGTAGCTTCCTGATCTAAGATCCCAGACCACAGGGAGGAGGGAGCAGGGAGAGGAAGGCCAGGAGAAGCCAGCGCCAGGTAAGAGAGTGATCAAGGTCACTGCCATGGAGCTCCGTCTGCTAGGACCCCCTGGGTGTACAGAACACCCCTCAGGACTGGCCCTGAAGAACCAGGTAAGGAGCGTGCAGATGGGATGCCTGGTGCTCCCGGACCCTGTTAGCTGAGATTCCCCAGGGACATGACCCCCAGCTGCTAATGAACAGAGCACATCCACATCAGAGAAGGCCACCAGGAACATGCCCAAGGTGGGAGCCAGCAGGGCAGGGTCTGCACTCACACAGAGCTGTGGGAGGGGACGGTAACCTGGGCAGGGCTGTGGTGTGAACACCTGCACACTCCACCTGGGCACCCTGCGCAGGAATAACAATGCTGGGTGAACTTCCGGGATGTGGCCCCCTGTGGACCTGGGTCAAGACTCACCAGGCTTTAGGATTTCTTCCCTACGTCCAGCAGTGGAATATTCAGGCGCACCTTAATCTGACTCTAACCAGGCTGTGCTATGTGGGTGGGCTCCTGCCCTGTGTCCTCCCCAGCACTTCATATCACTCATCTTTCTAATTGTGTCCCTCTAAGGGGGAGCCTTCGGCAACGCTGCCATCAAGTCACATGACCACTTTTATATTTCACTATATCAACTAGGTTAGGGCGAGCTGAGGGGTCAAAGGGGGAAGCCTGGCCAGAAACAGGAGGTAAAAGGAGAGGAGGCCAGCTCTCCCCAAAGAACCAAGATCCTCAGGGAAGCACAGGAACCCAGCCAACCCCGGGCTGTTCCTGGGTCCCCGCAGGATTCCGACTTGTCTTCCAAAGGATGAATGCCTGTCATTGAACTTGAAGATGCTTATCATGGAACCCTAGGAGATAACACACAGTAGGCATTCAGACTCGCTCCTCCAGGAAGACCCAGGCACATAGTGAGCCCATATCCGTGTGTTTTAAAATGCAAGCTGCAGGTGGAGAACTCCACTTTCCCAATCTGAAAACACCACCTCTCAGCCATGGGGGTCTGCATTCCAGGGAGGGGGGGGGGTAGGGACGGCCTATTGATTTCCCTTTACCGCCAAGTGATAGATTTGCTGATTGACAAGAGAAAGAACCAGGAGGAGTGGGTGGGCTCTGAGCAAGAGGATCCCACAACTGCCGTGCCCCACCCGGGTCCCCAGAGCCACTGTCAAATGTACAGGAATTTGGCCAGCGGGGTTTTCAATCCCCCCACAAAGTTCCCTTAAACTTAAATAAATCAGTAAAGCAGGTAAGGGATCCCAGAGCCCGCCGCCTCTGGGTTCTTTAGTTGTCTCTTACTGTTGTCTGTGCACTTGAGGCGACTTGCATCTCCGGGGCCTCGGTATTGCTCCTGTGTCTCCCCCATTCCTCCAGGTGGGGTATTTACACCACGGAAATTGACAAACTCTTTCTACCAGGAATTGGCTTTCCCCATAGCATGGCCAGATGCAAGCCAGCACCTCGTGGCCTGCACCAGAGCATGCCCTTCTCGCCGGCCTCTCTGGGTGCACGAGGGAGGGCCCAGGATCCCTGGCTTTATTTAGGGGGCTTGTTGCGGGTGGGCAGCACAGTGCAGAGAATGTCATGCCCCGCTCACGCCCCGTGCCAACCAGGAGGGAGAAGCAATCCGCTCCCAGCCTATGCATCCCTCCTCCTCCTCCCCCGGCCAGTCACAGGGGCTCAGAAAGGGCAGACATGATCGGTGCTCAATTCCCGCCATCTTCTCCTAACCACCCTAACTGCCCCGCGCCTCCCCAGCCAACGGCAGCCTGCAGCCAGAGAATGAGGCAGCACTTTCCTCCCGAGAACGACTCCCGATAATTGGGGCTCCTACTTGTGATTTCTCTGCCTTCTATTTTCCCCGAAAAATGCCTGGTCGTAATTGCCCATCCTCCGGCATGGAGAGGGAGCCGGCCCTTCTGCCGCTCAAACTCCCAATTGGGCTATTACCGCCCCGGCCCACTTTCTCTTAAATGGCCTGGCCGCGATTTGTCGACATTGTAAAGAAGAAGGGACTCATCTTTCTCCGGCTCAGATAGAAGGAGAAGATAGGAAGACTCGCTTTATCTTTCTGGGCTGGGAGGCAGGCAATGAGATGGTTTCTCGATTCTTCTTTTTTTTTCTTTTCTTTTTTAAAAAAATAAATAAATAAAACTCAAGCTAATCTATGGTTCCATTTCATAGATGAGGAAAGCAAGGTTGGCAATTGACTGCACATTCCTAATATCCCAACGAAGGTGAGATCAGAGGCAGAACTGTCCAGGTCTTAGGAGGCTCCAGAGGGTCCCTGCTCACATCATAACAAACCTAATAAAAGCACGAGAGCCTTTTAAAAATCAGTAGCTGTTTTCACCAAAAATAATACATACATACATACATGCACACATACAAGTGGACTTTTCACATTCTCCTTTTGCGATTTGGTTCTAAGGACTCATGGGATGGTTGGCTGGGATTGGTTTAACCCTTCCTGGGCCCGTTCAGGAATTTCTAAGTGAGAAAATCTGAACTAAAACTGAAAGGGGGTGTTGTTTAGAAATAGGAATTCTTGATCCAAAAAAAAAAAAAAAAAAAAGCTATTTCTGAAAGACAAAATTTAGGCCAGGGGGAGGGGATTCCACTAACGAGGGAGCAGAAAGTGACCTTCTTGGCACCCTTCTGGGCCACAGGTGTTCCCAGTAGAATGGGCAAGAGGAGGCGAGGTCACCCATGGAAAGAAGAAGAAGCCCCGCCCGCCCCACGCGCTGTTTTGATACGTAGTGAGATGTTGGCGAATGTGAAACGGTCCAATTAGTTCACTTGACATAAAATATGTCGTGGAAGCTTGAAACCTTGAGGAGGGCTTTCTCTTCTTACTCTGCAGCCGACCGTTCCCCTCCAGGGCGCAAAACACTCCCCTGAAGGCCGGGGAGGCCGGGGAGGCCCGGCCTGGGCGCCCCAGCTCGTGCGCTCCGCCCGGGGCGCGCTCGGAGGAGGGCTCTCCACGGTGAGGCCCCTGGAAGCTCAGCCACTCTGACAGAGCCCGACGTCTCTATTGCCCCTGTCACCACGGATCACACCTTCTCACGCACTCTCGCCTCGCCACCCACGTGCCACCCCCTGCGCCTCCCATCTCCAGCCACCAGCACAGCGGGGACCCAGAGGGGGCGCAGCCCTGAGCCCAAGGTCTCCCCGGCCTTGGCTCGGTGGCCGGGGGAAGGTGGGGTGGGGGGAGGTGGGGTGTCCCGGAGAAGCCCCCTCCCTCCCCTCCCCTCCCCCTCCCGGCGCTCCGCAGCCTCCCCCGTGGTCGGAAAGACGTCAGGTCTTTGTTGGGGCGGCCGGGGACGCGGGCAGCAAGGGTCTGAGAAAGTGGACGGGGTGTGGGGGGCGGAGAGGGGAGGGGGCGGAGGGGAAGAGGACGGATTCTCCGTATCTAAAGGGGAATTAAAGTGCTTTTACTGGAGTGAAGAAATCAGCTGAAGAATGGCCTGAGAACAAAAGCCGAAAGTCTGCGCACAAGGCGCGCTGAATAGGGCCGATCCCCTTAAGTTTGTAAGCCCCCTCCCCGCGCCCTAAGCCTTCCTCACTCGCTGCTGCCGAGAACAAATGCGGAGGAGGAAAACACAGCCGGGGGAGGGGAGGGGGGTGGCAGAACTAGGGGAGAGAAACCCTAAAATAAAAGGTAATCCCTCGGGCACTTTTGCCCTCCCAGAGCCGACCAGGAATCTGATTAAAGGTCGCAGATGAAGCCATTGCGCTATTCACATGCAAGAAGCAGGATTTACAAGAAAAGAGAGAGGGAAGAATAGGCGGAGAGCAGAAAAGAGGAATTATTTGTGTCTCTTAATGCTTGCTAAGCACCGAAGACAGGGCTCGGGGCTCGACGCAGAAATCTGGTGCATCCCACCCTCTGCCCCTCGGGCCCCCGCCGAGTCTCAGCCCCAACTTCCCTGCACACACACGTGCGCGCGCGCGGGTGCGCGGGCGCTCACGCACACTATCACAGGGCCTGTGTGCTGGGCCGCTGGGCCAAACCAGACTCACAAGAGAATAGCAATTAACCTCCCGTCCCTGGCTGACAGTGATCTAATCAAACCAGCCATCCCCGATTCTCTCTTTGTGCCCACAGCATGGTGGCCTAGGCTGCGGACGGTTTGGGACCTGACCAGGAGGAGAGTGAGAGTCTTCCAAGGGATCCTTGTGGCTACCCTAAGATGCTCAAGGAGCTAGCTGGCTGAGGCTCCTGCCCACCCACCCCCACTTCCTCTTTAAAATGAGTTCTGCCTCAGGACCTTTGATCATGACACAGATCTGTGCCTAGGATGCAGTTCCCCACCCTCAGAAGGTGGTAGCCTGCTCCACCTGACTGCCTTCTCTCCCCGGAGACCACCTCACCTTTCCTTGCTCTCAGCTCTCTTGAAACCCAAGGTCATGACAGATGTGAAGGGCATCAAATGTATGAAACATTAGAATTCATTATGGCATAAATAAATTTATAAGTATCTATGTAAATACATTTGAAATATGTGAATGAACCACATATTTCTTTAAATTTTTGTAGCTGTAGATGGACACATCCTTTATTTTATTTGTTTATTTGTATGTGGTGCTGAGGATCAAACCCAGTGCCTCACACATGCTAGGCAAGTGCTCTGCCACTGAGCCCCAGCCCCAGCTGCCCATACACTTATTTCTTGGTGCTCTTGTTGAGCTCTGCACAGAAATGCCAGCAACAGGAGGGTGGAGACAGGGGCTTCTGGGCTCCCCAAGGTGCGGCCTAGGAGTTGGCATTGAGAATGTGGTCTTCCCAGTCTTGCTGAGTGAATGAATGAATAGGGAAGGGGGTCCCAGAGGTCCTCAGCCATCAGGCATCCAGAGCACAGCGCTCAGGGCCCACGAAAACGCGTGAACACGGATCTCTTTTAAAATTAAAAGGACACATGAATATAAAAACATAGTAATCATGAATCCAACCTGGATTATGTTCGTTTTTATATCAGCCCCATCATAAAACATACTCATTTATTTTCTCCATGGAAGAAGGACCCACACAAGTCCTGGTGGCCTGAGTTCTTGAAAGCAGAGCAAACAGGATGCTGGGTTTCTCCCCACCGTGGTGGGAATGGGAGGTTCAAGGTCACGTGGGATTCCCTCATTCATTCATTCATTCATTCATTCATTGAACAGGCATTAGGTGAGTGGACCATATGCCAGGCACTGTCATGGGCCCCGGGGACACAGCACTGCACAAAACTGACCCAAATTCCTGTCCTCCCAGAGCTGACCATCCGTCCAGTGATCCATGCACGGACTGGACTCGCCAAGGCACGTGGACAAAGATGTGCAGATCACTACCTGGTAATGGACATGCCACATCCTTGGAGACTCTGACCCAGAGAGAGACGGGCACAGGGGCCCACGAGGACGGGAGAAGGAAAAGGCTGTTCCACCCCCGAAGGAGACCAGGTGCCCAAAGCCTTGGGGCTGAAGGATTGCGGCACAAAGATTTTTTTTTTTTTCCAGAGAGGATGGCACCATCTTCTCAGAGCCAAACCCAGACAAAGCCACTAAACATTAGGATTCCATTTCAGACCCACTCGATTTACGAGAATGACAAGTTTATATGGTAATAAAACAGAGGAGAGGGGACCCCGACCGTGGGTGGGGAGGTAGCCTAGGCATTTTACAATTCATCAGGATACTGGCTCAGGCGCTGGTTTTCAAAGTACTGTATTTTCTTATTACAAAACGAACACACACTCATGGTAGAAAATGGAGAAATTCGGGGGGAAAGTCAGCTTCTAGGAGACTTGCTAAACCCCGGCACCCAGAGAACCCAGCCTTCCTTTCTTTCTTTCTTTCCTGTCTTTTTTCCATGCAGACATAAAAACCTGTTTTATGTTATTCCATCCAAAACCTTGGCCCGTGCTTTCTTCACTCAACATCTAAAAAAAGTCTTCGTGAAAAAAACTTATTTCATCAAGTAATTTATTTATTTTGCAGCACAGGGGGATTTTGTGTTCTAGGCAAGAGTCCTGTAGCTTTTTATTTTATTTTATTTTATTTTATCTTTGGTACCAGAGATGGAACTCAGGGGCACTCCACCGCTAAGCCACATCCCCAGCCCTATTTTGTATTTTATTTAGAGATGGGCTCACTGAGTTGCTCAGCACCTTGCTTTGGTTGAGGCTGGCTTTGAACTCTTGATCCTCCTGCCTTGGCCTCCTGAGCTGCTGGGATTACAAGTGTGCGCCACCAAGCCTAGCTCTCCTGTATCTTATTTTAAAACTATTCTTTAAACATTAATTTTAAGTTCATAGTGGCTTTTACTGATTCTAAAAGAATAGATCGCCTCATTGCAGAAAAATCACAAAGTAGAAAAAAAAATTAAACACTATTTGTAATCTGATTCGCTAAAGAAGATCGTTAGTGACATTTTAGTGTAGGGTGTGTCTGTCTTTTTTGCCTTGCACATAGACTTTATTTTTTTAAAAAAGGAATCTTTTTCCACATGTAAAGTTTCAGATCTTTCGCTCTTTCACTTTTGATGGCTTTACAACATTTCATCCTAACCCATCCTCTGTTGAAAATTATTTAGCTCATTTCTGGTGTTTCAATATTATGAAAAATCAAATGAAAATCTTTCTGTATTCAGTTGCATTTCCAACTCTTCCCCTGGAGTAGAATCCTGAACAATAACAAAGCAACCAACTCATACCAAAGAAGTTGAAGTTACAGCTCAGGGCACTGTAAGGGGATAGCTGTTGTAGCTGTCAGGGAGGGAAGGGTGAGGCTGCAGAACAAACAGTCCCAGCGGCTTGTTTCTCAGTCCCAGTGCATTGTAGGTTAGCAAGGAAGCTTGAGGTCCCGGGTTGATTTGGAAACAATCTTCCATGACCACAAAAGGATGTGCTCGGAAGACTCAGCCTACACGTGACTGTGGGGGTTAGGGTTTTTCTGTTTATTTGTTTTTGGAGATGGGGGTCCTGCTTTGTTACCCAGGCTGGCCTCAAACTCTGGGCTCCAATGATCCTTCTGCCTGGGCCTCCTGTTTAGCTGGAACCACAGACACATACCACCTTGCTCTGCCGTTGAGTTGAAATGGCGTGCAAGGGCACAGTCCCCAAGCCCTGGATGCCCCAGAGGCCCTCCAGGTGAAGCTCCCGTTCACCCGCCCTGGTCTGCATTGGCACCACTGAGTTCTCATTTCTCAACAGAGCCTCAAGAATTCAAGAAGCCACAAGCACCCCTAGCCCGAGAATCCTTTTATTGGACGGAGTGATCTTTAAATGTCTTTTTCCTTGGTGTTTTTTAATATTTTTAATTATGACAATCATGTTTTCTTCAGCTGCTCTTTTTATCATTTTGCTCTTGCTCTTCACTTCTGTTCACCCGTGGGGAACCGTGTGGCCTCGTCTAGATTCTCTGTGCACGTGCCCATCTATCACAGGTCCGTGGGTATTTTAAGTCCTACACAGAGCGGAGCACAAATGCTTCAGGTCTCCCGTGGGACTCCAGGCTCTGAGGCACACCCACATTCAAGCGCGGAAGCTCTCAGCTCGGAATCCCTCATGCCCCTTCCCGTAGGTGAGGGCCCCAGAGGTGCCCGGTCAATGCAGCCACCACTCTGACTTCTGTGTTTCACGGAGTTGCTTTGCCTCTTCTTGAACTTTGCGCCACAGGCTCATATAGTGGCTCCTCGTTTGGGTCTGGTTTCTGTCACTCAATAGAAGGCCTGCAAGCTCCTCTTGTACCTTCATGTATCCGTGTGCAGGTGCTGTGCTCTGACCTGACCCCTTCCCTCTCCTTCCATCTGATGCCAGGACCTCTGAGATCCTGCGTGCGGGGTCTCCCCGCCGGGCTGTACCCCCTAGATCAGGCTGTTTTTGTTTTTCACCTGGACCCGTGCAGTAGCCTCCTGGTGGGTGGTCTCACCACCCACCTGCCCTCCACGCAGCGCCCGCTCACCCTGTGCCCTGTGGACCTGACCCCTGCTTGGCTCTCTAGGCTCAGTGGGCACTCTTGCCTTCTGAGCTCCATGCACAGCAGCTGCTCTGTTTTTAGAGGGGCTCTGCTCTGTCCCTCCTGCAGTGGTTTGCACAAGCAGGGCTCGGCCTAGACAGTCACTGGTCAACTCTTCCTGCAGATGGACGCCACAGTGCTCCCTGCCTTCCCCGCACACCCAGGCCCCACCCCTCCCTGGACTGTCCTGGCCCCTTGTGACATCTCTTAATGCCCTGTACCTTTCCCTTCTGTATCTTATCACCACTAGTCATTTTATACTTGTGGGAGTGTTTTGTTCAATCCGTCCATCTCCCACCCTGGACCATGAGCCCTCGAGGGCAGAGCTGGGGCTCTTTGGATTCCTGCTGCATCTCCGCAGATTTTTGCAGACCCAAGCGCTGCTCAAAAAAATCCGCATGTAAAACGCAGACCCCAAGCGCTCCTCTCTTGCCAGGCTTCCTGGCCTTGGATCTGAGCGAGTGTCTCGAGCAGCACACTACGCGGCCACTGCGGTCTCCTCGTCTGAGCTTTATGTATTAGATTCAAAGTCATCAGGGGTCCCCCCACACCCCGAAAGTCCTCATTCCCAATGAGTCCTAATTCCTGATTAGACGCTGGGCACAGGAAGACAAGTCCTGGTGAGGATCCGCACCTGGCACGCTGGTGGCTAGCAGGAGGGCCTCATGCAGGTGACATGTGACTCTCCCTGACAGGAGACTTCTCTCTCCAGCCTCATTCCCATCCTCTGACACATGGAGCCAACAGGGCCTGCTCTGCTCAGTTGGAGTAAATCAGTGAGCTAGAGACGGCAACATCAGGAAGAATCCCACCAAGAGACTGCAGACATTAGAACCTGGCGGGCCTGAGTTCAAGTCCTACCCCGCCCCCCACCAGCTGTGTGAGCCTGGGCAGGGGAGAGCATCCATCTGTCTCAGCCTCAGTTTTCTTATCAGCAAACCAAGCACAGTAAGAGTGCCTGAGAATCAGGCATGCGTGAAGCATTCAATATATGCAGCAAGGGCTTCATAATGCTGACTAGTAAGACTGAATATTAAAATAAAAATTAAGGCCAAGTGTGGTGGCGCACACCTGCAATCCCAGCGGCTCAGGAGGCTGAGGCAGAAGGATCCTGAGTTCAAAGCCAGCTTCAGTAATTGCGAGGCACTAAGCAACTCAGTGAGACCCTGTCTCTAAATAAAATACAGAATAGGGCTGGGACATGGCTCAGTGGCTGAGTGCCCCTAAGTTTAATCCCTGCGACCTCCCGCAAAAATAGAATAAAAATAAAAATCAGGGAGAAAATACTCTTGATGCTTGTCTGAGGTCGGATACCTGTGGTAGAAATCACAGGGGCTGTGTTTCCAGGTGCGGTCGCCAATCTCTCGCTCTCAGCTCCGCCCACCTCTAGGAGCCACTGCAGGTCAACTGCCACTGTTGATCATCTACGTCCACAGCACTGGGCACACGTGTGCTCTGAATTTTGCACATATTCTTCCAGTGACAACATGCTTGAGCTAAATGAGTTGATATTACATCCCATGTGTCAGTCCAGTGCTTGGTGCTAGGGATGTTGCAGCAAGCTAGACAGACAAGAATCCCCGCCCTTGCCGCGGTCCCTGACGACACCCTCGAATTTAGGAAACATTGGAGCTTTGCGATGACCCATGGATTGATGTAAGGTCATGATTTCCAAACCCCAGCTCAATGCATGGTTTGTTGATTTTGCAAAAATATTAGGGGTTGTGGGAGGGAGATGGTGAATTTATTGCTAAAGTCCCCCCAACTTTACTGTCCCCTAGGTCTTTAGCAAACAGGAAAGAAAAAGGAAGCTGGAATCTGGCGGAGATAACCAGGCACATGGGGTGGAGTCGGTGCCTTTCCCACAGAGCAGAGCCAGGAGCTGCACACGTGTGTGAGTGCGCGCACGCGCACACAGACAGGCGCACGCACACACCTCAATTATACCTCGGGAAGCAGAGTTAATGGGAGCTAGATTGATTCAAAGATAACAATTAGGGAACAATTTTAATCCCTGCTGTGATTGAGACACACAGTTTATTTTTAATTTGTATCCATAATAAAAAATAATAATTAAAAGGGCTGGCGAATTGCATCTTTTGCCGAGAAATTAGATTCCCAGTGCCCACCTTCACCCCATCAGGAACGCGATCCTCTCTCCCGCCTCCCGTCTCTTCTGCCACCTCGTCCCCATCATGACTTGCTCCCGCTTGGAAGCCACGGACCCCATTTTAAATATAGAGATTCATTAATTAAAGGAGATGAAGTGGACTTTTTTTTTTTTTTTTTTTTTTAGCATCTACTATGTGCCGGGCACAATGCTCAATGCATTCAGGTGGATGCTTTCATTTAACCCTCGTGACAGCCCTGTGAAGACACAACCCAGCTTCCTCTCCCCTTATGGGGACAGAAAGAGGCAAAGGTCCCAGGGTAGCAGGGGGTGGTGATCCGGAGTCCCGTAGATCAGATGAACCCATCAGATTGCCTCTGATGGCGGTGGGCACTGCACCTTGCCCTTGACCCTCAGCAGTGCACTCCAGTTCCCCTGACCTATGTCCACTCCTTCACCCCCATCAACTCCACTCCCCGCCTGAGGAGCAGGAGGAAGACGCTCCTGGGTTCCTGTGCTGAGGCTGGCTGCTTCTCCAATGCGGAGAGTCCAGAGACGGCCAGGGAAGAATCCCAAGGTGGAGGCCGTGAGTGGAGGAGGAAGAGAAGGGGGAAGGCAGAGGAGGACCAAGAGAACGAATTAATAATAGTGGTACATACACTTGGTTCATAAAAAACTCCGGCGACCAGAGTGACAATAGTTCCCAATCGCCGAGTGTGCCTCACTGGGCCATTGAAGCCGTACAGCATGGATAATATAAGTGTGAGATCTCCACCTATCCAGGTTCAAATCTCAGCTCTGCTACTTACCTGCTGTGTGACCTTGGCCAAGTTCCTCGACCTTCCAGTGCTTTAATTTCCCATCTGTAGCAGTATTGTTGTGCCTAATGGATAAAAATAATGCCTTCTTAGCATGGAAGACAGAGCCTAAGGAATGAGTGGATGGAGGTTACTATGGTTATTATTGTTGCTATTATTATTATTAACAGCTCCTAACTCAGCCTCCAGAATAATAAGTGTCCCTTATTGAGTGCTTACCTTACCAAAGGCTGTTCTATATGCAGGATCTCAATAATCTTCACAGTAACCCTCTTCTTAACCCACTGTACAAATCTTTCCAGCTCCTAAGTATCAAAACTAGACATTTTACTTGACACCCAGACAGCATAAAAGGACCAGAGTTCTTGTCCTGAGAAGAAGAGGAAGGAGGAGGAGGAGGAGGAGAAGAAGGAGGAGGAGGAGGAGGAGGAGGAGGAGGAGGAGGAGGAGGAGGAGGAGGAGGAGGAGGGAGAAGAATGCTATCCAAAGAGACAGGGGGTTGAACAAAATGACCCGGGGTTCTCCGGGATTTGGTGTAGTGCACTTTGGCCTCTGTCCTTGGTGCTGAAAAATCCAGTGCCCACCCCAGGTCCTCAGAACCAAAACTCAGGGCCAGAGTGCCTCCAGCATCCCTTAGAAGGCAGTGGCTATACCCACGGTCCCTGCCACCTAACTAATTGGGACCCAAAGTGCTGGTTTTAGTACCTTGCAGGTTCCTTGAAGCCCTGACCATAGATCCAAGCCCCGCCGCCCACCAGCCTCCAGCCAGCACCAAGAGTCTGCCCTGAATTCCAACCCGGACAGGCAGCCCTCTCTTGCCCTCCATGCAAAGGAGGTTGTGTTCTCCAGGAACCAGGGCAGAGAGGTGACACCAGACCCCTCCCGGACAAGGCCAAGGTCTCCCTGCTCAGACCCGGGCGACGATGTCCCCCTCTGAAGCAGACACCCGCCCCCTCGGTCTGGTTGTGGGAGCAGCGGGATCTCAGGACTCCGGGATCTAGAATGATCTCCCTCCAGGCTCAACAGAGCCTTGTGTTCCTTCACCAGAAAACCAGGATCAAGTTTAGGAAGTGAAAGGGCAGCTGGTCCCAGGCTGGTCTAGACGGTGACTGACTGACAGTGGCTGTCTTCTGGGCAGGGAAGGAGGGCAGAAGGTGAGGTGTCGGGAGCTTTGGAGAGACCCAGGCGGTGCTGCTTGCCACCTGGGCAGGTGCACAGGACTGGCCTGACCTGAGCTTGGCTTATGATGAGGGACAAGCCCATCTGTCCTTCTCCAGGTCACTTCCTCTCCCTGTCACCTCGAATCTAACGGCCAGAGCATCCTGGCCAGTCATGCGCTGGACAGGGAGGGCGGGTGAAATGACTCAGCCCACAGAAAACATCAAAATAAAAATTGACGCACTAGCCATCCCCCATGTTCACGTTCTCCAAGGCCAAGTTTAGCAAGTCAGCCATTTTTGAAAGAGGGAAAAATAATAGAATAAATATATATATTCCTCTCACGCGTAGCAACAAATTGGCTTAAATAATCTGCAGAGTTGTCGCTTGTCTCCTTGGCTCATCATGTTGGTAAACGGCTGAGATTCCCCCCCACCCCATGGCTGCTGCTTAGGAGGCGGGGAGACGGACGCAGGGTGGGGGCCCGGGAAGGAGGCAAATGTTCTGTGATAAATGAGAGCTTCCAGAACGCGTGGATATTCTTGTTTAACTTCCTCCTAGACACAGAGAATTGGATTGGTCAGGCAGCTCCCCCCCTTGTGTGGCACAAACAAGAAACATTAATTAAAAATAATTGCCACCCCCTCCCCAGAATTAAGAGTGTGATGTTCAGATTCATTTTAAGAAAGGTAATTTGATGCCAATAAATTACAATTATAAAAACTTCATTACAGTCAAGAGCCATCTATCCACTATTGTCCTAATTACACATTGTAGGGATAATGAATGCTAATGAGTTCATGTACGATCATTACCACGATTGAAAAATAAAATATAATAATCGCCGTCGTTATTGTTATCAATAATACAGATATTTTGGCAAGGCTAATCTCCACTTGAGGCTGAGATAAAATTTCATGGTTTTTTTGTTTTGTTTTGTTTTTCCTTTTGTCCCCCACCCTCAAGCGGTCCCTTCTCCCACCCACCCCCTGCCCCTCCCAGCTCCATCTGGACTGCATGGAAACTTCTCGCTTCTTGGGAGGGTTAAGCCCAGGGACTCCTCTGCTCTGGCCAAGAGCTCATCTTTGGATCCCACTCTCTTTGGGGATAGAAAGAAAAGAGAAAAAAAAAACGATGATTGTAATGCGGAAACGGGACTGAGAACTGGTGAGCTCTAGTCCTTTCGTGAAACATTTTGTGGCTTCCTATTGCCAGGAGAAAATATTCAAGATTTTTAGTGTGACCATCTTGGAGGATGATGAGTTGGGACTTGGGAGCCAGAGGACCTGAGTTCGAGTTTAGGTATGACCACTTCCTCCCTGGGGACCTTGACCTAATCGTTTTCCATTTCAATGCCTTGGTCTCCTCCCTGGAAAGTAGAGCTTGAAATAGCGCCTACCCCAAAGATTCGGAAGTTTAAGGACGTTGATACACGCACAGTGATTGGAATAGGGCTGGTTCTTAGTACCTCCCCCCAAACTAGAAACTAAGACCTTTTATGAGCTTGCCTTGTTCTACGGCCCCGGTCTTTCCCCTCCCCATGGCCCCTCCGTGCACGTCCTTTATTAAGCCTCAATGCTCCACTCATTCTCTAATGATGGTCTGCACAATCTCACCTTGGATCACGCTGGGCCCTCCACAAGGAGCGCCAATCACCACCTAGTCAAGCTGGATCTCCCAACTCCGGGAAGCTTTCCCCCTGCTCCCAGCCACAGGCATTTGTTCCTGTGGTATCTCCACAGCACCCAGGCCATGCCGTTCATACCTCTAGTAATCTAACCTCTTGCCCACCCCGGGTTAGAGTTCTTTGTCTCTGTGTTTTACAATTGTATATTTCCAGGTAGGCTGTGAGCCCTTTGACAGTGAGGATTACATTTCCCCTGATCTTTGTGTTCCCCCATTTTCACCCCACAGCCCCATACTCTAGTTGGTGTCTCCATGTGTATGTGTTGAATTTTGAGAATGAGGAGAATAGCCTTCTTTAGAATGTTTATTGTTTTAATTTGGGGGGGGGGTGCCAGGGATTGAACTTGGGACACTCGACCCCTGAGCCCCATCCCCAGCCCTAGTTTGTATTTTATTTAGAGACAGGGTCTCACTGAGTTGCTTATCACCTCACTGTTGCTGAGGCTGGCTTTGAACTCACGATCCTCCTGCCTCAGCCTCCTGAGCCACTGGGATGACAGGCCTGTGCCACGGCGCTGGGCTTTTTAGTTTAATTCCGATCCTACTAATAACTTTTTATTTTAATTCAATCTTCACTTTAGAACATAGACAGGTAGAAAGAAGAAAATGAATACGAACTGCATCCCCATGTCCCGGGGACGGCCACTCGAGATACCTTTGTGTGTTTCTGGCTCATCTCTCCCATGACCGTAAACAGAACTTCCCTACTGAACACAGACTTGGGCACCGGGAATAATCTGGGCCAGCACGTCTCATGTTTGCCGTGTGCCCGAAGTCAAGGATGTCACTGGTGTCGTTTTATTGGACCCTGACCGTGACCTGTGCAATAACAAGTGACTGGCATCTCCACTGGGCAGGTGGGAAAACGGAGGTGGAGAGGCTGGAGTGCAAGGGAGGAGGACCCACGCAGGTGTCTGGCTTCCAGAGACCACATCCCCCTTTGGTCCTTCAGGGGTGTTTTCTCAAGGTCATTTTCCTCCTGGTGAAGTAGTTTGGACTGTGTGCATAGCGACCCGTCCAAACATACCATTCCACCCTGCCCCCTACAGCGGGGCACTCTGTGGGCATCTAAGTGTTCACCATCATCAGCGATTCTTTGAGGGCCTTTCTTGTCCACACATCTGGTCTGCATTCTGAACATCTCCCCAGGATTCCTTCAGAGAGGCGCAAGCAGACGGTGAGAGGGTCTGAGCTTCCCATCATCTGTTTTTTTGAGATACAATTTAGGGACAATAACTTGAGCCAACTCGAAGAGTGTAAATCCATCGCTTTGACAAGGACATGCCACAGTGCAGTCCTGAGACCCAAGGTCCCCACGGCTTGAAGGCGTGTTTCTGCAGAGCCCCGTCCTCTCCTCTTTGCCCTTTCTGGCCCCAGACCACCACGTTCTGCTTTCCCTTCTTTGGCTTTCCCTTTTCTAGAATGTTCTATGAATGACCCCATGACATCTGTGACCTTTTGTTCCTGAATTCTTTCTCCTCCACGCTGCCCGTGTCTGGAGGTCATTTCTCTTTGTTCTTGAGGCCATCGTGTGAATGGACCACAATTTTATATCCCATCGCCAATGGACATTTGTCTTATTATTTGAGTCATTGTTGAGTTGGGGGCATCTGTTTGGTTTGGTTTTACATATTCTGGATACAAGTCCTTTCTCAGATTTTTTTGAAATATGTATATTTACCCAGTTTTCCGGCCTGCCTATTCCATTTGCTTTTGAAAAACAAATTTTTTTCAATTTTAATCATCTCTCATTTATCGATCTTCTTCAGGGATACTTTGTGGTTTTATGTCCTAAGAAATATTTGCTTAACTCAAGGCCACAAGGACTTTTTCCTATGTTTTTTAAAAGACATGTTGGGAGGCTGATGATGTTTCTCAGTGGTGGAGGGCTTGCCTGAGATCAAGGCCCTGGAGGGGAGGGAGGGAGGGAAGGAAAGAAAGAAGGTAGGAAAGAAGGGAAAGGAGAGGTAAAGAAAAGAGAGAAGAAAGAAAGAAGAAAGGAATTGTTATAGATTTAATCCTTGCATTTGCGTATAATTTTCACCATAATAATTACAATGAAACAATTTTTAGCCATTTTGAGGCTACTTTTTGTAAATGGTATGAGACAAGAGTTGAGCTTCTGCTGTAGGTGAGACCTTAAGTGTCCCTCAAAGGCTCCTGCGTTCAAGGACTGGTCCCTAGCAGGGTGCCTGTAAGGGGCGGAGCCTAGTGGGAGATCTTCAGGTTATGGAGGCAGGCCCTTGAAGGTGACTGTGGGACCTCAGTCTCTTCTTCTCTCTCTCACTTCCCAACCTTGGGGGTGAGCACTCCCTGCCCCATTCCTTTGCCACCAGAGGCCTAAAGCAATGGGGTCAACTGATCACAGACCCAAATCTCTAAAACTGTCAGCCAAAACCATCCTTTTTTCTTTAGAAGTTGATCATTTGTTACAGTCACTGAAAGCTGACTGACACAGGTTCTTTTTTGCACAGGGTTATTCAGTTGCCCAGCATTGTTTGTTTAAAAGATTATTCTTTTTCTCGTTGAGTTGCTTTGACATTTATTTTTAAATATCAGTCAGAATATAAATGTGTCATGATGCTTATCGTTGGCCTACAGTTCTGTTTTATATCGGATCTTTATTTTTTCTTTTTTTCATTCTTTTTTCTCCTCAAGCTTCATTTTCGGTACTTTCTACTGATTTTTCTTTTGCTGTGTCTAATCTGATGTTAATCTTGCCAGTGTTCTGTTCTTTTCTTTTTGTCACTACTGGGAATTGAACCCACCTGTGTGTGTTTGTGTGTGTGTGTGTGTGTGTGTGTGTGTGTGTGTTTTCAGACATTATGCTTCTCATCTCTGAAAGCTCTAGTTCAGTCTTCCTGATGTTCCTCTGGGTCCTGATCATGGTGTTCCTGTTTAACTCTTCCTTCTTAAACATCTGAAGCAGACTCACCGCAGTTGGTTCCACATGGCTGTCTGGTAACTCCACCACCTCTACCATCTCTGCATCTGTTTCTAATGAGGAGTGACCCTCATGGTGACGACTCTTATTCTCACGCTTCTCCGAGTGCCTAGTAATTCTTGATCACATGCTGGACATTGTGCATCTTCCCATCAGCGGCTCCGTGTTATAGGATTCCTTTAAATAATGTTGAGTTTTGTTTGTTTGTTTGTTTGTTTTTTCCAGCACGAGATCAGGTCACTCAGAACCAGTTGTTCCTTTTCAAGTCTTGTTCGTAGCCTTTAACCCGAGATAACCCTTGTCTATCATGAGCTCTTTCCCAGGTAGGTTGTTCCCAGTCCTGTGTGAGATCAAGGATTTGTTCTTTTTTTTTTTTTAAAGAGAGAGAATTTTTAATATTTATTTTTTAGTTCTCAGCGGACACAACATCTTTGTATGTGGTGCTGAGGATCGAACCTGGGCCGCACGCATGCCAGGCGAACACGCTACCACTTGAGCCACATCCCCAGCCCAAGGATTTGTTCTTTCTATGCATCCCTGAGCCACAGGAAGTACCTCTCACGAGTGCACAGAGTACTGAGCCAAAGGCCGATTCCTGTGCTTTTCTCCCACGTAGGTCTCAATTCTATAGAACTCTGTCCTTTGGATCCCCCATCTTGGGCTCCCTGAACTCAGATCTCTAAAAGGAGCTCAACTCAGGAAACCCCTCCACACACACACCCGGGGCTTCTGCTCCCTGCACAGTGGTGGGAAGCTCCTGGGTCCTCTCCTGTTTGCCTGACTTCTCTCGGAGACCGTAGACCTGGGCTGCCTACTGGGTAGGGTTCAAAACTGATGTTTTAGAATACTTTTGCCTGGTTTTCTAGGTGTTCAAGGCAGGATGGTAAATCTTTTCTTAGTTATGTTGCAGCTCAGTATGAGTATTGTCAAGAATTTTGATAAGAGTAATAATATACAGTTGGTGGGGGGATCTTATCTCCCATCTCCCCACCCCCAAAGTCTCTCCTTTGACTAATACTTTTAAATTCTTTATCATGGCTGGGTACGGTGGCACACGCCTGTCATTCCAGCAGCTGGGGAGGCTGAGGCAGGAGGATCGCAAGTTCAAATCCAGCCTCAGCAATGGGGAGGCATGAAGCAACTCAGTGAGACCCTGTGTCTCTAAATAAAAACCAAAATAGGGCTGAGGATGTGGCTCAGTGGTGGAGTGCCCCAGAGTTCAATTCCCCAGTACCCAATAAATAAATAAATAAACAAATAAATAAATAACTTATCAAGGAACACAAATTCAAAAGAGTCTAAAGAAACACACCTGAAAGAAGAAGCATAACTCTAAATTAGATAGAGATGCTTGCCTGGCATTTGTGAGTCCCTGGGTTCAATCTTTAGCACTGCAAATAAATTAAATTAAAATAAATAAATTAGGTGAGAGAAAGTGATACAGTCAGGCTTGGGATTCAGGATAAAATTGGGAGTCAAGCAAGTAATTGCCTACTCTGATGCCCCTTCTGGGAAATTCTCAAATTTGAAAATGCATATTCTCAGGCCCCAACTGAAACCTGCACAGGGGAGAAGCTCTGGGAGCAGGAGCTCAGCAGAATCTGCCTTTTCCACCTGACCCTTAGTTGCCTCTGATGAATCCATGACCTTGACTGTAAAGGTGGATCAGACACTTGGCACCAAAAGGAGTCAGTGGAAGGAGTGGGCTTGGGGACCAAGACTCTGACCCCATCCACTCTCGTCTTCCACGCTGGCCACCGCTGACCTCTCTCCCTGACCATCAGAATCACCCAACAGCTCTGCAAGGTTGACCCCCAGGACTCCCCTCCAGAAATTCAGATTGAATTGGCCTCAGGCAGGACCTGCACATCTGGTCCTTCCAATGTGAGCCAGAGACCCAGCATAGCGCTCACCTGGGGAACCCTCGGGTCTGGGAGCCCCAAAAGTGTCTGTGTGCATCACATGGGTTGTCTCAGCTTGGGTACGACTTCATTGTCACAAAAGGGGATCACGATCCATCGGCTCAGATAAAGGGCAGTTATCAAAAATATAGCTGCTTCAGTTAAAACAATATTTCTTGAACTTCAGTGGGCAATAAAATAAAATCAAACAAAATTCCCTGGAGAGCTTGTTAAATAGATTGCTAGTTCAGCGGTAGAACATGTACAGGCCCTGGGTTCAATCCCCAGCATCAAAAAGAAAAAAAAAAAAATCCCCTGATCTCAACCCCAGAGATTCTGATCTCCAGGGGCCTCTAGCTAGGGCCCGAGAATTTGCATTTCTAATAAGTTTCCAAAATGCTGCTGCTGCATCACTGTGAATCACTCTCAGAATTCCTGAGCTCTGGGGAAAGAAGACCTGGAAGGAGTGGACCAGGATCCACCAGGGACCAGCGGGCTTGAAATCACTCTCTGTCCATCACACACCAGGAATGGAATCTCCGGGATGCCCCTCACGTGCTGGGACTGACGCGCCCCCAGCCATCTCCCACCTTGAATCCTCACCTGCCCTCTCCAACACCACCCTCCCCCCAAGTGCAGCATCCACTAAAGGTCTCACCTACCCTGGAGCCCTTTGAGCAGAGGAGAGTAATAATAATAATAATAATTTAAAAAAATTATGATGATGATGATGGTGTGTTACACCCAGGGCTCACGACAAGAGGGCAAGTGCTTTGCAGGACCTAGAGCAGCCCCAGCCAGCCCAGGGAGGGAGGGGTGGGCAGCGCACATTCTGAGCGCGCTTTGGGCTCAAGCTCTTTCCTAACATGCTCGGCTCCGTGAGCCTTAGGATCCAGATGAATGGGAGCTATCTTTTTTATTCCCAAGTTACAGATGAGGAAACTGAGGTTCTGGGAGGCGGGGACATTTGCTAGCGCTGTGGCAGAAGCTGAGGTTGGAGCTCAGGACTGTGAAAGCCCAAGTACCCTGCTCCCAGGAACCATCTCAGGACTAGTTTGGGCGGAATTGGGGGAAGGGAAGACCAGATGGTGTATGTGTGGGGGGGGGGACAAATTAGCAGAAGCCCCCTGGAAGGTTCTGAGAGATAAAAATAGCCTTGAGCTGCGCTGAGGCGAGGAGGCCCCTGCGCTGGCCGGAGGAGGGCGGCGGGCGGCGGGGCCGCCATCGGGATGCAGGGCACCAGGGAAGCGCGGTCAGGAGACTTCAGCTCAGCGCCACGGGTTGAGCTGCAGGTGAGGACAATGTAATTAAGAAATTAAAAGGTAATTTCCTCAGAAGCTGTCGCTCACCGGGTCCGCGATCGCCTAATTGATCACGCGCGGAACCCATGCAGCCGCCGGTGCCCGTGCGCCCCCAGCGCCCGGAACGCCCCAGCGCCGCGCCCACCCACGGCCAGTGCTTTCTCTGCGCACCTCGGCGCCGGGCGGGAGTCTGCCCCCCCCTCAGCCCCGCGCCAGGAGGCCAAGGCTGGACGCTAACCCCGTCCTTGCCTCCGCGGTCCCCCGCGGGCTGGGCAGCCCTAGGCCCCTCACCTGGCGCTCCCCGATTCTCTTCTGTTCCACTTACTATTTCTCCGTGTCCATTTCTACTTTCTCTCCTCCACCCGCTTCCTCCTGATTTCTGTCCCCCTTTCCTTTCCAGAATTCTACCCCTAGGAGAAACCAGCCAGTGGGCAATCACTCTGGAACCCTGCAGGCCGCCTGCTGCAGCCCACCCTGTGCGCCGGCCACTCCCGCAGCCTCTGCCTGGGGTGACTCCTGAGAGCCCTGCGCGCCCAGCGCTGGCTTCAGAACCCGCGGAGGTTCTCCCGCGGAGGGATGGCGTGCCCGGGAGGGATGGGTGGTGGGTAGCTGCATGGATGAATGGATTAGAGGGAGGGTGGTCACCTAAGTATTTGGATGGGCGGTGGCCTGATGGGCAAAGAGATGGCCTATGGCTCTGAACAGTACACCCTCCACTCCCCCCACACCACTGAGCTCCCCAAGAGAGAGGAACGTCTTTTGTTCATCTCTGGGTTTTCTGCCTCTGGAGAGTCGGGCACACAGTAGGCTCTCAGCCATTGCGCCCACAGTCTTGAATGGACAAGAGGCGAGGCTGATCATGGGGAGCCCAGGTGGTAACCCAGTTCTGCCCCGCCCCCCCCCCCCCCCGTGGGTCTTCCTTTCTTTCTCCAAGGAGGGAATGGAGGCCTTAGAGGTTCCCCAACTGACCCCCCAAATCCTGCTGACCCTTCTTATCCTGAGCCAAGCTGTCAGGAATGTGACCAGCAGAAGGGTCCTTTGTTCCCACACAGAGAGGTAACTGGGGGAGGGTCCCTGGGGATTAAGAGAGCCCCTGGAAGGCAATTCCTTCCTTGCTGGCGCTCAGCGGGGGGCTGGAGCTGGATTGTCACCTGCTAAGAGCCCAGCCCAAGCTGCCCACCTGCTGGGAATGTCCAAAGCCTGGGATGCCCTAGGCTGAGCTGAGGTGGCTGTTCTTGGGCCAGCACACCTGGACAAGGGGGGGGGGAGAAGCAGGGCAGGGGGGGGCAAGTTGGGGGGAAGGGTGGGGAGAGACCCAGTCTTTAATGTAGACATCTGTGATCACACCCTACACACCCGCAGGTGAGCTTGGGGTCCCTCTCGGCCACTCAGTTCTATTTCCATGAACAGAACCACACATGCACAGCCCCCATACTCTCCCCTCATCTGATGTCCACACAGACACACTGTGCTCCTGGACACTCCCCCTCCCCATACACACACACCCCTAGACCCAGGCCACACACCCAAGGGGTTTGTTCGTTGTTATATTTAAGACACACATAAAAACAAAAGCATCCTCCATCCCCATCCTGCCCCAAAATAACCACTACCCTCAGGGGGAGGGGGGTTGTCAGTCATTATTGTATCCATTTAATGGTGGAGCCCCTGAAAATGGAGGACCCTAAAAGTCCTGTCGTCGGGGAACTGCCTGGTGGAAAGCATTTCCTTACACTTTTGCTAAACTTGTATATCCCTAAAAACACTCCTATTTATTTAACCTATGTTTGAGATTTACATAGTACGGCAAGGCTCCTCTCCCTCCACATTATTGACATTTGGAGAAGGATGACATTGGGGGTGGGGGCTCTGCTCACATTGCAGGGGGTTGAGCAGCATCCCTAGTTTCTGTCACCAGATGCCAGTAGCACAACCCCACCCCCAGCTGTGACAACCAGTAGGCTTCGTCCAGTGTGCCCAGAGGTGGAAGAGCCCCTTGGATCAGGAAGCACTGACCACTGTCCACCCTCTTCTTCCTTCTGTAACTTTCCCTTCGGCACCAAGGCTGGGTTGGTGAGCTCTGTCCGGCTTCCCGGGAGCCCTCGTTCACACACCTGCAAGAGCAGACTTCCACTGTGTAGGAAAACCACCCGCAGTTTCATCTCCCATTTGGGGAAACATTGAGATGGTTTCCTGGCTTTGCTTCATAGAAGCAGAGATGCTAGGAACATCCCTACCTGCCACCCAGGGGCCAGTTTCTCCAGGGCCACATCCTTTTTTCCTAAAACTCTACTTTCATTTTTAAAATTGGTTCTTGCCTTCCCTCGCCTCAGGCCCCCAAATGGCACCCTGGGACCAAGTGAACAGAGTTCCAGCTCCTCAAAGAAGGAACACCAGGAGTCGGGCAAGCTCCGTCCCAGATCTTTGGGACCTCTGGGCTCCATGTTCTTCCTTGGTAGAGGAGTTAACCGCTGAGAACTGAGTGTGTCGAGCGTGTGCTGCATCATCTCGTGGGACACACACCAACTGCAAAAAGAAGGAACCAAGACCATCCTTGTTTCTTGCTTTATAAATAGGGAAACTGAGGCACAGAGGGGTTAAGAGACTTGCCCAGGATCATGCACCTCGTCAGTGGCAGAGCTGGGGTTTGAGCGCAGAGTGCCAGACTCCAGGCAGTGTACTCATCCACTCACTGATTCAAGAACTTGTTTATTGAGCACTTACTGTGTGCCAGGCTCGACAGTATCGGGGCAGCCAAAATCTTGACTTTTATGCCATCTGCCACCCCCAAAGCAAGGGATGGTAGATGATTATCTTCACTGAGCTGTTAGCTTGTTCATGGGCAGCAGTGATGTGGGAAGGGCAGGCGAGGCAGAGGGGTAGGGGCTGCTCTGCTCAGGGAAGTTCTCTCTGTGGAGAAAACTGTCCAGTGAAGGCCTGTAGGAGGAGCGTTTCGGGCAGAGGCCCTGAGTGGAGAGCCGGCCAGGAATGTTCCTGGGACAGCTCAAGCCAAGGGGACAGTGCTGGGGAGAGGCCAGGAGACCTCATCCAGATCCTCTGCAAATTCCTGGCCCCATGTTGGGGGGCTTCCGTGGGCTGACCCGCCTCCCCTAGTCTCCTCTTCTTACGGACCCCCAGTGTGCACCCCAGGGAGGAAGCCAGCCTGAGAAGAGAAAGAAGTTCACCCCCGAGACCCCACAGGGCCAGGCAGGCAGCTCCTCTGCTCTCCCCCAGGTGTGGAGTTGCCGGCCCCAGTGGGGCAAGGGACAAGGGATCGTATTCCTTTTGGGGTGGAAAGACCATGACCCTGCTTCTGATGACACTCTGCACCCCAGGAGTCCACCCCAACCGAGGGAGCAATGCCTCTTCCCTTCCCGGGCACCTGGGAGGTGGCAGGTACACAGGAAGCTGGGGTTTCCAAAGTAGCCATCTGTGGCCTCCTCCACGGCACCGCTGTGTGTCCTTGGGCCAAGAGCACAGCCTCTCTGAGCCTCCACAGCTTCATCCTGCAAATGGCAGGAATGTTGAGAAGGAACACGTGTCTCATCCCTGGGACACAGGAGCCTTTCAACCCATATTAATTTCCAGTGTCCTTGGGGACTAATTTTTCAACCTCGCGAAGCAAGTTTTGCCACCTCTGATGAGGGCTAGCTCGAGTCTGCAGAGGGCTTGTTAAGATCTGCCCGGCCTTGATTGGGTGCCGCGGTGAGACCTTCCTCACCTCCCCTTCTCCGGGGCACATCATCCCAGGACCTGCCCCTGGTCTTTGCAGGGCTCTGGATGCCCCTCCACACCTCTGAGTCACAGCTCCCTGACCCCGAGCCCGGGGAGGGAGGGGGGGGGCACGTGCACGGTGACCTCCCAGCCCTCCTGGTTTGGGGGCTGGGGGTGGGGCTACCCAAGCCCTCACCTCTCCCTTCCTCTTTCTTCCCAGAGAGAGAGAGAGAGAGAGTGAGGGCTTTCACACTTGTCTGAGCCGACTCCCTTTGTGTGATCACTCTCCCAGGGTGTCAGGGCGGCTGGGAGATTTGCAATACCGCCTAGCTCCTAATTACCTCTCTCTCTGCCTCTGTCCCCTCCCCATCACCATCTCCATCATCTCTAGCTGACATTCTGCCCAGCTCCATCTGCAGAGGAGAAGCACGGCTGGAAGGTGCGCCCAGGTGTGCACGTGCCGTCCCACCCACGGGGTACCCACAGCATGGAGTCCAGACCCTCCCCCCCCCAGCACCTGCCTGAGGGTCTGCTCACCCAGGAGGGGCCGCTCCAGGACCCCAGCATGTCTCAGAACACAGGAGCAGTGCCCAGCACCGCAGAATCAGAGTCAAGGAAAAGGGCACGGGCACCCCAATAAAGGCTGGCAGAGCATGTAGATGGTGTCCTAGGCCAGGTTCCAGCAAATGGGAATTCCTTAGGAGGTGCCCACCCAGGTACAGAGAGTGAGGGGGGAGGGATCGGAGACAGGAGAGAACAGGGACAGGGCAAGGTCACAGGATGCTATGCTGCTCACTGCTTCTTGGGAAAGCAGTGTGGGTCATTTGGCCAGTGTGGCTGCTCAGCCCCACAGGGCACTTCCTCATCTCATGGGTGCCCCTCTGGGAGTCCATCAGAAGGGGAAGGAGAACATTTACCAGCTCAGTTGCCTCCTTTCCTTCCTGCACATCGGGATAACATTATGCAGCCTCACTGGCAGATGCTCAGAACGTCATGCCCTGTGGCACAGGGTTTCTCCTAAACCCAAAAGTGACAGGAGAGAAACCAGAGACTCTGGGCTTGTTGCTGACTGGACCTAGACAGCAGCATTGCCTGAGCCCGTGCAGATCCAGCTGGCTGCTGTTGGTGGCTGAAGCTGAGCAGGCTGATGGTTCCGGGGAGCAGGCGAGATGGGGAGAATCTGATGAGGCTCACAGAAGTGTCCAGTAAAGTTGATTTCAATGTCTATTCTTGATTAAAAATAAAAACCCAACTGGTGACACACTTATTGGTGAAATATATAAAACATTCCCATTTAAATTCAGGACAGAGGTGGGAATCACCCAGGATCACCGTTGCTATGCAACATTGGGTGTCAGGCATTAGCCAATGCAATAAGACAAGAAAAAGAAAACAATCATTCGGAAAGCTTAAGGCACAGGGGCCGCTGGTCCGTAGAAAGGAGTCAAGATCTTGGGTTCTAGAGGCACAGGGCCCTAGTTCAAATTCTGGTGCCAGCATTTATCATTTCATGTGTTTTCAGGGACATAGTCTCCCCTTATTGTCTCATCCCAGTCTTGGTGCCTTCTCTGTAGAGTACAGATGGTAATTGTCTGCCTGGTGGGATTGCTCTGGAGCTAAAATGAGATCCTCAACAGAGAAGAACTTGGTGAAGTAGCAGGCATCTACTATGCCCTCATCTAATGCTAACATTCACTTCACTCATTCTAGAGCTGGTGGGCTGGGGGCCGGGGAGAAGTTGGATGTGTCCTGGGTCACACCAAAGCTGTGACGAGATCAGGTATCCTGGCTGCAAAAGTCCACTTCATTTTGAGGTTTCCCAGGGCCTAGCCAGCTCTGGCAGCCTGAGAGCCATGAGAGAGTCCAGAAGGGGAGCCTCATGGTCTTTCCAGGTCCTCTCCAGCTTCTACTGAGCCACCCTGAGCCTGGACCACAGTTGCTGGATTGGACCAAGGCAGCCCTTCATCAGATCGTCTAACAAAGTCAGTGTTCCCTACGTGGTGGGAGGACAGCTGTGGTTTAGAGAGGGTTTCCGTGTCCCCCAGAGCTCCTTGTGTTGGGAGCTTGGGCCCCAGGATGGTACTGAGGTGGTGTGGAACCTGTAAGAGGCAGGGTCTAGTGGGAAGTTCCTGGGTTCTTGGGGGGGACCTGCCTGTGAAAGTGATTAAAGTGGTTCTCATACAACCCCTTGGCAGTTCGGAGGACCAAGCCTGGACCCTCACTTCTCTCTGCTTACAGGTTTGAGAGGCGGGAATGTTCCCACCATGGCCATCTCCGTGAAGTGACACAGCCAAGGGGGGGCCCTTACAAGAGCCCACACCAGGCCGCAACGGCATCCAGCTTTCAAAATTGTGAGCTCAACAAACTTCTTAGTTTATAAGGCAGCCTGCCTCAGGCATTTCACTACGGTAAGGAGAAGCTGATTCGTACAAGGCTTGGCGGCCCTGCACCTCCTTCCTGCCGAGGCCTCAGCTACCTTGTTCCCCTCGCTTGGCCTCCCTGGATCTCACCCGTCCCAGCCTCTGCAAAAGAAGGGAGAGCACACAGGACTTCCCTTCTCTCGCCCCCAAACCACATCTTAGAAATAGGACCTTCTTAACAAGGAGGACTGCTCTCTGTCCTGACATGACCGATACAGTAAAGAAAGCAAGGACAGAATTGAGAAATACCACGGGCTCTGCTTGGCCCAACTCGATGTTTTTAAAAGTCTACAACTGAGATGGAAAATGCTGGAGAAATATCAATCCCAGGCGCTCTTTTTGGCTGGCCAGGGGCGGGCGGGGGGACGACAGTGATGTCCTGTACCCCACGCCTCCATGTTTAACGTAGACATGGCTCTTGTAATCAAGAATAATAGAACATTGGAAAAGAAAAAGGATTTTTCAGGTGTTGGCTGGCAGGACCTCTTGGGAGGCAGCTGGCGAGGGGGTGTGGAGCAGGACATGGCCAGAAGGGCCACTGCCCAGGCTGCGGGGATTCCCACCTTCCACAGAGACGAGCCCGGTGCTCATCTAGAAGTCCTTGCACAAGGCTTTTTCTAAAGTGTCTGTCCTTTGGTTCCCAGGGCCAGTCTCAACCTCTAGGAAGGGGAGACAGGTGGCCATGGTGGGGCAGCAGGTGGCAATTCTACTTTTTACTTTTTTGTTGTTGTTGTTTTCTTGGTACTTTTTGAATTATAAACCAGGCGAAGGTCTCATCTGATGCAAAAGCAAATGCGATGTAAACAGGAAGACAGAGTTCTTTCCCCCAAAGGACTCTCACATCAGTGTGCTCTATGCCATCCGCACCCAGGGGCCTGGATAAACAGCCATTTGAAAACAAAGAATTAATTTTAAAATGTCATTAAGAAACACTGGGAAACTGGGCGCCGTGGTTCACGCCTGTCATCCCAGTGCTGGGGAGGCTGAGGCAGGAGGACCGTGAGTTCAAAACCAGCCTCAGCAACAGCGAGGCCCTAAGCAACTCAGTGAGACCCTGTCTCTAAATAAAATGCAAAATAGGGCTGGGGATGGGGCTCAGGGGTCGAGTGTCCCTGAGTTCAATCCCAGGTACCAAAAAAAAAAAAAAAAATTGGAAGATACAGGGAAGGGGTCCTTGTTTGTTTATTTGTTTGTTCTAGAGCCTCACCTCTCAAAGACAGCCGTGGTTGGTCAACGTGGCCTCGCTCGCCAGTCCTCCCCTGTCTGTTCTCTGCCTGGGCTCTCGGCTCCGTTTGGTTGGAGTGCGGATCATTGTGAGTTCAATCTTTGTAAAGATCCGAGCCTGGGTAAACGCTCACCATGATGCCACTTCGAGCATCTCTCTCCATAGGGGACGTGGGTCCTCCCCTGAGATGCGAAGCCCTGAGGATGGGCAGGTGGACATTCTGGGCCCTCCCAGGCCGGGAAGGGAAGGAGAGGGAAGCTTGTGGGCTGCCGGCCGAGCCGACCCTCTGCACCCCAGGGCGCCCTGATGGGTGGCCCCCAGGAGCTGCTGGCTGTCGGCCCCGTGGAGATGGAGCCTCAGGAACAGTGCAGAGGGCGCAGGAGATGATGGATGGGGACACTGTCAGGAGGGGAGGGTGCTTCAGTCCTGCTGCGTCCACACGGAAGGCCGGGGTCTGGGTGACCCCACGTGGGGCAGGGATGGCCAGGCACCGCACCCGCCACTCCTCATGGCGGGAGCCAGGTGCACTGAGACCTTCAAGGTTGTCTTCTGTCTGGTGGGTTCCTGGGGACCCTCCAGCTGTGGGTGCCACGTGGGACTCTGGTTGTGCCATCAGTTGGGGGGACAATGAGCTTTGGGGGCTGAATGACGGCCCCCAAAGAAAGAGGAGGGGAGAGGTCTAGAGAGCAGAGGGGGCCAGGCTGCCTGGTGGGGGAGGACAGAGGGAAAGTGAGAGGGGAGGACAGACAGACAGGCCAGCATGACCGCGAGAAGAGGGCTCTGGAGAGCCGCAGTCACAGGGGTACAGGGGACGGGCCAGAAACGTGACCCAGCCCCTGGGATCCCACCCCTGCCTCCTGGTGCCTGGGGGCCTCCGGGGCCTGCCGGCCTGACCGCACCAACAGCCCGTCCCAGGCTCCCTGGCCTCCCGCTGCCTCCCCACCGGAGCCCGCCCCCTGCATCCGGGGCCTCTCAGAGCCACGTCCCACCATCCCACCAACACACAGCTCTGCCCAGGACCCTGGAGCTGCTGTCCCTCTTTCCCCTGGGCCAGGACCATGACAGACAGTGCCCCGCCAACGCATTGCAAAGCCCACGAGTCACCAGGAGCAGAAGTTCCTGTTCCAAAGCATCCGGGAGCCTGGCCGGCCACCCTGGATTTCCACCCACCACGGACAGGACGCCATGCCATTCCAAGTCCACGGGCTTTTGTTAGTTTGTGTGTTTTGGTGTCAGGGATGGAACCCAGCGGCTCTCAACCCCTGAGCCCCAGCCCAGCCATTTGTTATATTTTATTTAGAGACAGGGTCTCGCTGAGCTGCTGAGGGCCTCATTTTTGCTGAGGCTGGCTTGGAACTGGTGATCCTCCTGCCTCGGCCTCCGGAGATGCTGGGATGACAGGCACGTGCTACTGCGCCCTGCCACATGTTCACGTAGGAGGGACAATGACTTCAAGGGCCATGCTGGGTGGGTGGAAGTCACGGGGGGTGGGGGACAGACTGAAGCCCAGGAAACTGATCTCTGTCCTCTTCAGGGTGCCCCCACCCGATGGGTCATGGTGGACAGCCTCGGAGAGCAGGTGGTGGCCCCGGCAGGACCCCACCGGTGCCTGTGCCTCCCCTCCCCTTCCCTCGGTCCAGACCTTGCCCGGCTCCCCCTCCCGTCTTGTGGACTCACCATCTAGGTTTGGGCCACTGTGGGCTGGCAGCTTTGGGACAGATGGGGTCACACTTTCACTTAGTGCCTGGCCTTAGAGAGGGAACTGTCCACCCCACCCCAATGTCCATCTCCTTCCCCTCTCAGCAAGCAGCCGTGTAGAGGGACCAGGCTTCAGGTCCCCCCTGATTCTTCAGGTGGGCAATGGGAAGGCCCAGAGAGGGTAGTGCCCACTCCATGTCACACAGCGGGGAACCCAGAGCTCCTCGGCCACAGCTCACCTGGCATCTTCCTCGCTGGTTCCTGAGCCCCTGCCCCTCGCCCTTCTTCCCTTTGCCTCTGGCTCCATGCCTGGATTCTTCCCCTCCCCCTCCCCTCCCCCTCCCCTCCCCCTCCCTCCCTGGAGTCCTGGTCTCCATCTTTTCCACTCTGTGTGTTCCTCCCTTTCTCTCCCCACTCTCACCCCTGGGCCATCTCTGCTGGCCTGGGCTCTGCCTTCCGCTGCCCTCTCCATCTGTCCCTGCCCCCTCCCCCTCCTGCCCCCCTCCTCCTCTCAGCACCCCCCCCACACTGCAGATCAGCTCTCACAGGCAGGCTCACACCTGCCAGGCCCACACTCAGGTGCCATCGTGCTCCCACACACACTCACACATTCCGCTCCCTCATCTTCCAGTGAAAAGCTGCCGGCTGTCCCCACCCGAGCCACCTGGAGAGGCGGGCACCAGTGCCACCATCCAACCTGGCCTGGGATTAGGCACCCTCTGGGAGCTGGAAGGGGACAGGGACAAGACAGTGGCCGGGGAGGGGCAGAAGGTGGCAGAGAGGAAAGCAGGGGGCCCCTCCACCCTCTAGGCTGGACCCCAGCTCGGAGCATGTGACTAGACCACATTGTCGCGGGCCCAGCGCCTCACGCCCTCACGCCAGCTGCCGCGTGCCCGCGCTCACCCTGCGCGTCTCATTTATTCCTCATTAGCAAAAGCACCTGTTTGTCAAATAGGGACAGCTCGGTGAGACATTAAATTGCAGTGAGGCTGAGGGGCTCGGGGACACTGCAGGAGCAAGGAGGGTGATGGGGAGGGAGGAAGGGGACGGGTGGAGGTGACCAACTTTGCTCTGGTCCTAGCGGCTCCATCCTAATAGCCACCAGGGCCAGACGACGACCGTGGGACTGAATTTGAGCAAGGCCCAGGTGGATCAGGTTTTCCAGGGACACAGCTGGGGGTGGGGGAGTGTCAGAGACCGAGTAGCCCTCCTCCACCCTTCCGAGGGGCATCTCTGCATCCCTGGATTTGCTCGGTGCCATGCCTTCCCACAGCAAGGAGGAGGTCGCCTGTCTCCACCAAGCACAGAGCCCTGATGGAGGCGGAGCCGGGCTCCCTCCCTGTTAGCCTGCTCCCTGCTGTGCCAGCTGAGGCACGTCACTGCACCTCTCTGAGCCGCTCTCTTGCATGCTTTGGCGGTCTGTCCCTACCTGGTGGATGGCCCAGTCCGACTTGGTATGTGGAGAAGGTATGTGAAGACACGGGGCCCAGCGCCCGGGCCAGGGGAAAGCACCAGCTTTGTCATAGGACCAGCTCTACCTCTGCCAGGCCGGGAAGATGGCCTCAAAGCCCCACCCCCTGTGGAGTGGTGGTGGCCCTCACATTTCCAGGGTTCACTGGCCGCCGGGGACAAGCAGCCACCCAGCAGGGACCATGCAGCTCCTCACCCCGGCTGGTCCTGGGCCACCGCATCCTGGGAGTGGTTTTCAGATGCATTGGGAACCCGAGCACCCAGGCCACCCCCAGCCTCGAGAGCCACCCCACCGTCCTCTCTGCAGTCCCCCGACCCCTGCGGAATCTGCTTTTCAACCAGGTTCCCAGGGGGCCCTCGCGCCAGAGTGACTGGCTCCTCCATTTCCTCTCGCTCCCTTCGCTTGAGGGAGAAAGTCTTAGCTGGGAACGAATTGCCCTCCAACACCTCGGGGGCTGCTGATGGCCCGGGCCGCACACACAGGCGTCCCTTGAAGCCTCACTTTCCTAACCCACACCCAGGGGCCACGGTCACGGCGACCCACGGCGTGGCAGGGAAGATTAAATGAGCTTATGCCACCAGGGGCTTCTGACGGGTCTGAGCCCTGGGAAAACCTCGGAGCCCCCCTCGGGCCTTCAGCCCTAAGCGTGAGCCGCCCACGGCTCAGCCACGTCCACCCTCGTCCACGGGGGCCGGGCTCAGGCTGGTGCGTCCGAGCAGCGGAGGACCTTGCAGCTCTAAGAATCCTGCTGTGGGCACCGGATGTCAGAGGGGACAGGCCCGCTGTTTCATCCCGGCCTTGGTCTTGTTCCCTTTTCACAGTGCTGAGCATCCAACCCACGGCCGGGCACCACGAGGCACAGGCTGCACCCCAGAGCTGCACCCCGGCTCCTGTTTTATTAGTTTTAAAAAAAATCAAAGGAAAAATACATGATTGACATTTAAAAAGAAAGTTCGTGAACTCAGTGTCCGCTGTTGCTGCTCCGATTGCCCCCGTCCAGCGTCTCAGAGGGAATCGCTCGTCACAATTGTGTATGTTTCCTTCTGGACGGGTTTCTGTGCATGTTCAAATATGCATGTGTGTGCGTGTGCGTGCGTGTGTGTCCACAAAAGGCATCAAGCTGTTTGTACCCATGGGTAGCGTTTCCCACTCCCACGTGTGTGCCAGGTGTTGTTAAATGAGAAAAGCAACTTACGGGGCGGCATGTTGGGTGGGATCCCAATTCTGTACGTATGTGCACAGAAAAAGACCCCGAACCCCACACCTGAAAAGTCACCGGCCCTTGTGACAGGTGGGCGTGGGGGAGGGGAGACCGGAGACAGCACTGTCCACCACCCATCCTGCAGGGCGCTTACTGTCCACCATCCTGAGCCTCAGATTTCTCTTCTGTAAACCAGGACGGGACATTCAGCCATCTCTGGAGATGCTTTTGACGTCTGGTGAGGCGCCACAGTGCAGGGGACTGTCCCACGGCACAGAATTATCTGGTCCGAAATGTCAGAGCGCCCCAGGTGGGAAGCCTTGTCCTTGGGTGGGGACAGGGCAGTGCCATCGCCACCACCATGGCCATTGCCGTGATCCCCAGCAGGTCTCTGTGTACTTCTCCTTGTCACCGTCGACGACTGTGAAGAGCTGCATGTTTTTAAAACCTCAAAGACGCCATCAGCCATCTGAGTCCCGGCTCTGGGAAGCCACTGGGCTGATTCGCCGTCCAGGTGAGCACACGGCTGTCACCGCATTTGCTCCAGGGACGGAGCCACGGGAGCAAGGCACGAGGTGGGCCAGCAGGCTGACAGGACGTCACAGGCCTGGCGCGAAGCCCCCGCCGGCGGCTGACCAGCTGGCCGAGCCCCGTGCGGGAGCCCAGCTGCCCCGCCCGGGCTGGCCTCGCTGCCTCCCCGCGGTTCCCAGGGAGCACGAATTAGCGGCCGAGGCGTCCTTTGCACCTCGAGCTCATTAGCTCCCGGGTCTCATTCGCGGAGAAAGCCCGAGCTGTGCCTGTGGCCTCCCGCGCCACTGCTGGGCCCGTGATTGTGGCTGGCCCGGCTCCCCCAGCCCACGGGGGCCACTCCTCCCCATCTGCCTCCTATCGGAAGGAACACTGCCCTTTGTCTGCTCCCCTCCCCACCTCCAGCTGCCCCTCTTGACTCCTGTCCCCGCCGTGCCTCCTCCTCTCCTCTCCCTGGCCACCCTGGCGGAGGGCACCCGGCTCCCTGCTCCTCCCTGCCCCGAGTCAGACCCTGGGCCCTGAGCCTCCCTGGTCACTCTGCCAATGAGGACACTGAGGCCCAGAGCAGGAGGGACTCACCTAAGGCCACGGGCAGGGAACGAATTGCCCTCCAACACCTCTCAGGTGCCAGGCTGTGCTAGACCCCGCGACAAAGCAGCTGTGCCCAACCTATCCAGGACGAGGCTCGCTCCCCACCTCCCGGGGTCCCCACCCTCGACTGTGCCCTGCCCCTGACTTCAGCCCAACCGACCTCGGCCACTGTCCCTCCCTTTGTCTAGACCAGGTGACACACTCCCCCTGCGAAGGCCAGGGTAAATATTTTTGTGTCCCAGCCTGTGCCCTCTGCCACAATGTCCCCGCTCTGCGATTGTAGGGTAAAGACACTCCGTGAAGGAACGGCACAGCCGGGCTCCAGGACACCTCTACAGGCAGCCTGTGCCCTGGGTGTGGCCCTCGGGCAGAACCAGCTGAGCCCTGGGTCCTCGGGTTCTGAGCAGCCCCAGCGGTTAACTTCTGTTGCGTTAGGAGGGGGGGACTTCAGAGGACAAAGAGAATCTTCCTCCTTTGCGTTCCCACCTGAGGGACGGCTGAGGGCAAAGGTCAGCCAGAAGGCCCCAGCCCCGAGGGCAGGGCATGGAGACTGGCAGAGGGTCAGCACACTTGCTCACAGCGGCCAGCCTGAGCATTCCCAGCCCACGTCTATAAGTGGCCCTGGGTCCACCTGCAGAGCAAGTCACCTGCTCCAAGCTGGGCTTCTAGGGCTCCGATGAGCAGGCCCCCACAAGCCACAGGGCCCAGGGACACAGGTAGCCTTGGGCTGGACGTCCAGAGGCTGAGGTGCTGAGAACCAGTGCCTCATGCTGGGACCCCAGCTCTTGCTCAAGAGTAGGAAGAGGCTCATGGGAAAGCACAGGTGTACCTGCTCACACCCGCCCGCACACGCCCATGCAGGAACACCGGCACCCGGGTGGCTCACCTGCTCCCGAGGGGAGGTGGGAACCCCTACCCCTCACTCCTGCCCTAGCCCCGTGCCCGACAAAAGCCACCAGGTGCAGGGTTCTGGGGATGGCCCTGCCTGAAACCCAGCTGCACCCCTAAAAGTAGCAAAGGATCCCTGTCTCTGAGCCCCTGTTCCAGGAGCCGCGTAGCTCCCGCCTCACGGGGTCAAAGCCCAGATGCAGGTACCTGGGAAATGCTCAGCACGGCAGGACACGCAGGCAATAACCCTGGGCGCCGGTAGCTGGTCCTCTCCAGGTCCCTGCAGGGAAATGCTCCAGGTGGCAGGCTGAGAGGAGATGCCCCTTGGTGCCTGATCTGCAGATGATGAGACTGAGGAGATTGGACAGCACCCAGCACCCACTGCACCAGGCCTGCACCAAGTCCCCAACTGGGGCCCCCATTCCACACATGCTCCCAGTGAGTGGCAGCTTCTGAGGTTCTCAGCCATAGCTGTCCCCAGGAACTGCCCAGGATGCTGACGTGCAGAGAGCTGGGCCCCAGCTCCCGAGTCCAGGATTCAGTACATCCAGGAGGAGACCCCAGATGGTGCATTTCATGTCTATCCAGGTTTCCAGGTGATACCGGACCAGGGACCCCAATTTGGAGAACCATCCACAGGTGCAGAAGGGGACAAGGTCTGGATTCAAAACCACCTGCATTGAACTCCTGACAGCAGCAGTTGCACACTGTGTGATCTTGGGAAAGTTACCTACCCTCTCTGAACCTCCATTTCATTATGTGGGAAATGGACGAAGAGGCTTAAATGGAGGATCCAAAAGACCAGAAATGTAACAACACCTGGCAAGCGCCCAGACCATGAGATCTATGACTGATACGCCCAGGCGCTAAGCTAGGCCTTGCTCATTTTTATTTTCACGACTGGTAACAGCGGGGACCTTATTTTTGACCCAAAGCCTGCCTGTGGCCGTCGGCCCCCTCTCTCTAGGCTGGTGATTCTCCCCATTTTAGAGAGGAGAAGACCGAGTCATGGTTGGCCCACGGTCAGAGGCCCACCCCGCGCTGCCTCTGCCCTTCGGGCACCTTGTCACCTCCGTCCTTGGCACGGGCTCCACCGGGAGCCAGGCCAGCTCCTCTGGCAGGAGTCTCCCCAAACGAGAAGAGAATAAAGAGCTTTCTGTCCACCGCAGAAGAAAAACCAGCCCCCGCCGCCCTCCCTGGCCCGCTAAGGAGATGATGGATCTCTGTTATTGTTGTTGTTGAAATCACTACCAGGGGAAATAGATCAAGGGACATTTTGCCAGCGAGGGAACTCGCTGTGTCACCAAGAGGAATACGCATCCGGCACTACTATGAGTGGCCTCTCTGTTCTCCTGCTCCTTATCTGTCCCCCCAACCTGGGGGCAGGACTCAGAGGACCCGAGGCCAGGGCTGCGGATGGAGGAGAGGAGATGGGGCCCTGGCCTAGGGCTGGGGGACAGTCCCTGGCGGGTCCCTCCTCCTTCCCCTCTTCTCCCCCATTTCCTCCCTCCTCTGTGCATCCGTGGGGGGTGGGGGAGACAGAAACCAGGTACATATGTCCCCCCCTTCCTAGGTGATAACGGAGAGGATGTCCTCACAGTGAAGAAAGAGCAAAGGAAAAAGCCACCCGCGGGGGACATTTCTCAGGAGTGTGTGTGGTCTGTCTGAGAAGCCACCGCATCGTGCATCCTCTGGGGCCATTTTGATTTCAAATGCTCTCCATTCGCTGGCCCTGCAGGGAGTGTAGGGAGGGTCTGCATGGGAAACTTGGACCCCACAGAGGAGAGAGAATGGGGTGGGGTTCCCTAGATTGGTGCTGTTCTGGTGGAGACAGATCCACAGAGGGTCACCTGCTTTCCTAATGGGCTGAGGCCACGTGGATCTGGCCTCCCTCCTGGAGCCTCACACCAGGAGGCAGAGAGACTAGGGTTTTGCACTGAGTTTAAACACCAGCAGACCAGATCGCCCAGAGTGTGACCTTGGGCAGCTTTTAAAACCCATATGACGGCAAGCGTGGTGGTGCACACCTATCTGGAGGCTGAGGCAGGAGGATCGTGAGTTCAAAGCCAGCCTCGGCAGCTGAGCAAGGACTTATGCAACTCAGCCAGACCCTGCCTCAAAATAAAATATGAAAAGGGCTGGGGATGTGGCTCCGTGGTTAAGCACCCGGGGCTCAATCCCTGGTACAAACAAACAAACAAACAAAACCACGTGAGCCTCAGTTTCTCTCTGTAAAATCAGATCATCTCACTTACACCCAAAGGTTGAAATAAAAGATTAAATGAGAGCGATCCTCATCATGTCTTCCCAGCCGTCCTAAGAGTTGGCTCGTTCAAAAGCACTGGGCGCCTTTCTGTCCTCACGAGGACTCAGTCAATCTCTGTAGGATCCCTCATGAGGCCACTTGTCCAGGGGACACAGGGACTGGGAAGCAGCCTGGCTCCAGCCCTGGCCCCCACCCCTCCAGGTTCGGCCCTGTGGCCTCAACCCAATCTGCACTCCCTGTCCTCCCTTCCTCGGTGGCTCTGTCCCTTCCTCCACTGGGGACCTGACCAAGGTCCCGTCTTCAGTCCAGATGTTCCCGATGGCCAAGGGCCGCCACATGGTGCTCCGCCACGCTTAGATGCCTGGCAGAGGCCACTGTCTCCCGTTTCACCTGGTGGCCATTCTGGCCACTCACGTGGGTCTGTCGGTTCACATCCAGCCTCAGGAGCCACCACCATGCCGTGTCCCTGGGAATGATCCTGGGCACCTCGGGGGACGGACGGGGCCTCGTAGCCACACATCGGAGCAGCTGGGAGCCGAGCCTCGCGGGCATTCCTCCTGGGCCAGACCTTGGCTTTGGGGAAACATCCCCGGGTCCACCTGGCCTGTCTGATCTCCGTCTCTTCCTCGGCTCTCGGCAGAGCTCGGCTCCGGGGGCCCCGCGACACCCACCGTGGAAAGCCCCCCAGGTCCACCTTGGCAGTCCCCTCTTTGGGAAATGCCATCGGCCCCCGGCAGCCAGCCCCCCACCCCACGAGGTCCCCACGGCCTGCTGCACATCTGTCTCCAAGCCCGAGCGTCCACCTGGCAGAAGCCTGACGGTCACCCAAGGCTGCGTCAGGGCCTGGGGGCGTGGCTGTTGAGCTCAGCCAGGGGTGCAAGGTGCAGCCCAGCCTGGCCGCCCCCGTGGACGTGGGTGTGGAGTCCATCAACATCTGTTCAGGGGAGAACGTGGCGGGCAGGCGCTGTTCGGGACTTTGAGGTTCGCCTTGACCACAGAGGACAGCTGGGTGGGCAGGGATGTGGGGGCGGCCTGGTAGGCAGGAGGGGGAACCTTGGAAAGGGGGGATACGCCAGCAGGTCCAGAGCACGGCGGGTGGCGGGCACTGTGGGGAAGGAGTTTGGAGAGCCTCACGAGGTGCTGGACGTGCTTGACCAGCGACAGAGACACTGGAGGGTCTGAGCAGGGGCCACGGGCTGGGCCATCTGAACAGCTCAGAGGGGCGGTGAGAAGAAAGAGGAGAACCAGGAAGGAGAAGAAACACACACACACACGCACACACACACACACACACACACACAACTATCCAAGTACAAACAAACCAATTTTAATCAGCCACGTACACCTTCCGAGGTGGGGTGAGTGTTATCACTGCATTTCCCAAACGGCACCCCAGGGAACCCTACTCTGGTGACATGCCCTGTGGGGAAGGAATGCCCCCGGGGACTCTGCCCAGGCACTCATGACACGTGAAAGGCAAGTCCCCTGGCCAAGAGACTGGCTTCTGTGGGCTGAACCCAGGTGCCACACACCCCTGACCTATGGTCTCCCCCAGCTTCAAACCCAATCCAACTGAGCTGAGCCAGGCGGGTCCCTTGAAGGAGACCCCTTCAGGGCTGGATCACACATGGTCCTCAGAACCTTCCAGAACTAGGGAAACAACCCACATCTGCTCCATCCACTATGGCGGCCGCCCCGGGCTCCTGGGCCGTCGGGATGTCGTTAGCGCCACGGAGGAACTGGATCTCTACGTTTTAACTCATTTAGCTTTGAAGGTTGTGACCTTGTTGGACCTGTCTGATTTTTGCCCCGTTGAGTGTGGAGATTGTCACCCCCTATAAATCACAATCTTCCTACAGGACGGCCGACATTTATTGAGCACCGACTGAATGCTGGGCAGCAAGAGCTCAGCTGAATCCCCTAACAACTCAGGGAGGTGAGAGTCATCGTAAGTGAGTCCCTTTTCCACCTGAAGGAGGGGAGGCGCAGGGCGTGGGAAGGGACGTATCTGATGGATTCAGGTTTGTGCCTGGGTCTCTCTGACCCCAAGCTCCTTCTCTGAGTCCATATTCATATGCCCAGACCAGCTTCTGGGACACTCTGGGCAGCAGCCCCAGGATCCAGAGGTGAGACCCTCGCTCTTTTCTTTCTCCACGTCCAGGATGGGGAGGGATTTGCTCCCCCACTGAGTGCTGCTGGCTCCGTTCTGTCAAGAGGCTGGACCCGGGGCGGGGGGGGGGGGACAAGAAGGTGGGGAGCTGTGTAAGTCAGATGCTGTCCTCGGGGAGCTCCCCGTCTATTGGGGGACAGCAGGCAAGCGAACAACTGCCCACGATACAGCAAGGCAAGAGCCCTCAAAGAGCAGGCTCCTGGTCCTCTCCCCTCAGCCCTGCCCAGGTGACCCCAGCCCCCTGCTGCTCCACAAAGACACGGGCAGGCCCCGCACACGCCTCCCCCCAGCGTGAGCGTGAGCGTGGTGCGCGTGGTGCCCGTGAGCAGGGGACAGGATCCCGTACCTTTCATCCCTTGCTGAGTTCAGATAAATCTCCCGGCCGGCCCGGCTTGGGCTGCTCCCACTTATGCAGCTCATGAATATTTAACAGCATCTGCCGGGGAGGCGATAAAGCCCTACCAATCCTTGACAAATATGGCCTAATCTTTTCAATTTCGGGGTGCAAATATGCCTTCTGAGTCCTGTTTGTCACCTAGATTAATGGCCCAGGGTCCCATAATCCTTTGGTGCTAATTCAAGTGGTGGCTGGCCGGCGTGTGCCTGCTGGGGGGACGCTGGGACACACACACACACACACACACGCACACACACACGCACGGGACGGAGTGATTAGTCATGTGAGGCTTACTTGCTGCAGATGTGCGTGTGTGCGTGTGAGTGTGGCCGTCTTTGTGCGTCCCTGGTGCTGTGTTTCCGAGGGTTTGGCTGAGCGTGTGCACAGAGTGTGTGTGCCCGGCACGTGTGCACTCTGTCTGCATGAGGGCAGGTGGGCGCGTGCCCCAGGTAGGACCCGGACGTGGTGCGTGTGCCTGGGGGGTCGATGGCAGAGGGAAGGGCACACCACAGTTGGAGGTGCTCCTGCCCGGGCCTGGGTGGTGAGCGAGAGGCAAGGAGGGTGCTCACAGGTGGGGGGACCCCAGAAAATACAGGGGGAGATGCTTCCGGAACGTGTTTGTGATCTGTCTGAAAATCAACCGTAAGCCCCACGCCCTCTGGGGGCTGTTTTGGGTCCCAATGCTCCAGATCACTGTTCCTGGAAGACGCTCACGATCTGACGTCTACCTGGAATGCCGGGAATTGAGAGCCCAGAGTCGATGTGTGTGTGTGTGTGTGTGTGTGTGTGTGTGTCAGGGTCTTCACATGGTGACTTAGTGTGAGCAGAGGTCCAGGGTGCATTATCTGCCTTGTGCTTTCTCTGTCTCTCTCTCTGTCTCTGTCTCTGTGTCTCTGTCTCTCTCTCTGTCTCTCCCCCCCCCCACCCCCTCTTCTCTCTCAGTAAACCTCCAACACTTCGCCAACACGCTGGACAGGTCCCCTGTGGCTCTGGCCCACCCTCACGGAGGGAGAGCCACCACGCTGTCCACCAACTCTCTACTCCAGTGGGCAGAGAAAGGTCCCCCTCGGAGGGCAGGAGCAGGTAACCTCCATCCGTCCCTTGACATCTCCAGGTAGTTCCCTGGTGTCGTGGCTGCGCCCCGTGGCCTCTGCAGCCGGCCTGATCTTGCTAAGGTCACCCCGAGACCTGCAATCCAGCCTCCTAAGGGCTGAGGTGGTAAACATGGGGAGCCGTGGGGGCCTGCCCAGCTTTGGGGAGAAAGTCCCAAGGGCTGGGCTGGTGTTTCTACCGAAGAACAGAGCTTTGGGGACAATATGCCAATCCCCCCAACACAGCCCAGAATGGAATGAGGGAATTCTCACTCGGCCGCGGCGTCAGACACAGCTCTACTTGAGTGCTCCCCAAGACGCCTCCAGGTGTGTGACCTTGAGCAAGTCACCTCCCTTCTCTGTGGCTCAGTTTCCCCAGATGCAATCGGGGACAATATGTGGCACGGTCCCTATGGGTGGCCAGCCGTGAAGATCTCCCACCCAGCCCCTCGTATGTGTTCGTGCAAGGCCATTGTGGCTGCCGTAATTGTCCTTTCTCCCATTATCTGCGAGTGTTCCCGGTCCCCAGATCACCCACAGCATCTGCTCTGGGAACCCTGAGAAATGACAGCCCTGTCGACAGTCGGCACCGTCTCCTCGAGCTCATTCCACACCTGTTCCTCCTGTGACCTCGTCAGTGGGCAGAGCAGACCATCGCAAGGCCCCTCTCCCGTTTGCAAGGAAAGTTCCAGATCAGAGAACCTTCCCCCGGTGAAGCGCCCAAGCAGGAACCAGTGTCCCCCTCCTCTGTGGACTGTCTCCTGGGAACACCCCTCCGGGGGCCCTGGAGCACCCCCAGCCCTGCACAGACAGGCCCCTCCCTCCGTGGGTTTCCCCTTGGCCCACTCTCTGAAGGTGCAGGGTTCGGGGGCTCAGGACGAGACCATGACTGTGGCCACCTCTGAGTAAGAACGCCCTTGCCCTGAAGTGGCAGGGAGCCACCTTGGCCTTTGGAAGAATCAGTGCTGTGTGTTTCTCAGTCTCCTGATCACATACAAATCACCCTCCTCCCCTCCCCAAGAATCTAAGCAAACCGGCCCCTAAACAGGTGAGCACTCCTGCCCTGTCGCCCGAGAGTCCCCACAAACCAAGGAGCTCGGCCGTCTCTCTCCCCTGTGGATCTCACCAGGAAAACACCACGCTCAGCTCTTTTTTCGGATGCTGCTGATTTTTCAAAGTGCGCTCGCCCCTCTCTGGGAGACTCTCTCCAGAAACCCGTCCGTCCGTCCACACCCGGAATCCACGGTCTCCGTGGTAGCTTATTATCTCCTGCAAGACAGGGACCCGAGCCAAGGGACTCCGTGGGACACTCAGGGCCTCTTCCCTGGCCCTCGAGGACTTGGTAAGGAATCTACAAAAGACTGCAGGAGGGCACCTCTGCGAGGGCCACCACCCAATGGCCCCGTGGTCCCCACCTCAAGTATTCAGGCCCTTGAGTGGCTCCTGTCCCTTAAGAGCTAGGTCTCACAACTTGCTTCTCATGACGATGGCCAAAGAGATGGGTCTCATTCTAAGACTTGGTGGGGACAACACCGTGACTTCTGCCTGCTGGCTGATTCTCCGTCAGCAACCTGAGGAAAAGGTTTATGTGGCAAGGAACCAGTGTCCCCAACCAAAAGCCAGTGAGAACTGAACCCTGCCAACATCCACGTGAGCAAACTCAGAAGCAAGCCATCATCCCCCCCCACACACCCGTGGATCCTTGACTGGGTGTCACCCCGACCAATGAGCCGATTGCAGCCGGTGATGGTCCCTGAGCCAGAGGCCCAGCGAAGCTACTCCCAGATTTCTGACCCACAGAAATTGTGAGAGAATAATTGTGTCTTATTGAAAGCCATTAAGTGTGTGGTCACCTGTTATCCAGTGGTTGAGCATAGACCATAATAGCACCAGCTTGCCGGGGTCCAGTGCCCACCTCTGCCATTTCCTACCTGTGTCCACTTGTACAGACCCTTTCATCACACCCCGTTTGCTTTTCTGTAAAGAGGAAGTTATTGTAACAGGACCTACCTCAAAGGGTTGTGGTGAGGAGGGAATATGCTAATTTATGCAAAGCAGCTGGTACCTGGAAAGCACCTATAGGAGTTGGCATCACCAGAATTGTGACCTCTGAAGGTCAGAGTCTGAGATAGCGCAGGCGACCCAGGAAGCTACTAATGACCAGGAAAAGTTCCCATTGGAACCAGCAGCCTTGAAAATATGAGACCAACTTACCGCTCAGGTCACACCTTTTTGATGAGACCCCTGGGCTCCAATCCACTTTCATTTCCATGGCGTTAACCATATGTGCCTGGTATATACCACGTTGCTCCCTCCTAGCAGCAGTCCTAGGAGACGGTGCTGGGGCAGATTATTTCCAGAGATGGCCGCTATGGATTCCTTCCCTCCCTGTAATTCCTTTCCTCCCAGCGGCTCCTCCACCCACCAAGAGGGGCAATTGGTTTCCACACACACGCCTTGAGTCGAGTCTTCCTTGTGACTTGCGTGGAATGCAGTGGAAAGAATGTTCTGAGATTCCCAAGCCTGAGTCTTAAAAGGACTGGTAGCTTCTACCTCTCCCTCTTGGAAGCCAGTTTCCAGGTAAGAGGTCTGAGACCGCCATGTTGTGAGGAAGCCCAAGCCAGCTGTGTGGCCTGAGAGGTCACATGCAGGTATATAGACACAGAAGCGAAGCCCTGTTGGACCTCCTCCTGTAACCCAGCCGTCATGCAAATGCAGCCATGTGACACCCCCAAGATACCATATGAAAGAGACGAGCCACCCATCCATCCCATGGAGCCTGCTCAACTAACAACTGAGAGGATTCATAGATCATTGTTGTTTTTAACTTATATGGCCACCCTTTACTGAAACAGGAATTATTATCTTTCTTTCTTTTTTATAAGTAAATAAAGTAATATCAACGGCAAGTGGTAAGTGGCCCCAGGGAGACAGGTTCTTCCTAGTCTAACCAGGATGCTGTGCAGCCTCAAGACCCAGGATGAGCTGCCCTCCACCACCCACCACCAGCCTCTTTCCCTGGACAGTGAATCACTGCCCTGAAGTCTTGGAGCTCCGTTGGGCGGGTTTGATTGACACGGCATCTGATGCTCTTCCCAATCCTGTCCTGTCCTCTGCCCGAGCTGATGTCCACTGAAACACAGTGGGTGTGTGGGGGACAAGGAGCTCATGGGGAGCACCATCATGATCACAAAACCTGAACGGCCTGCTGGGAGCTGGGGCCTACCAAATCCCAGGCCACGGGCCAAAGGACACCAATAATGACCCCAGCCAAGGAAGGACAACCCACCTGGCAGGTGGCCCACGAACAGGGCAAATACGCACAGCTCCACATGGCCGAGGCCTGAGCACCGAGCATGCAGCCCGGGGCCCTGGCCTCGGCACACAGGGTGCTATGGGCTGCCCCTGGAGGACAATGCCAAGAGGTGGGGCTTTTCAGTGACCAGAGCACCAGAAAGACACGGGAGTGGGGCACGGGAGTGGTGGGCGCAGAATGAAGGAGGAGATGTGGGCAGAGGCCCGCTGGAGTCGGGATTTGACTCTGGAGGCACGTGGGGCACTGAGGGATGGTGACACTGGTGTCCTGATGATGAATAGCAAGCTCTGTCTGGGCCTGGCAGAGCTCGGAGCCACGTGAGAGAGACAAATGGATAGTGACCGTGTGCAGGGACAGACGTTCCAAGACAGACTCACGCGGAGTTCCCATGGCCAGGCACTGCCCAAGAAGTGGCTTGGTCAGCCCTGCTCCTTCAGCCGGGGAGCACAGCCCTGCCTGGGGGCCGCCCAGCCCCCTCATACTACAGCCCCAGGTCTCCCACTCCCCACGTCCATCCCCTCGTGGATGGACCTATGACATTGCTCTTCCCGACCTCTCTGGACTGTTTTATTCCTCCCCTTGGACAAGAGAAGATGGAGGGTTGGTACTTGACTAGGTCCAAACTGTGGTACAAGGGGCCCAGTAGCTTCTGCACTCCCTCTGAGGACCCTGCTGTCACCACGGAAAGAAGTCAAAACTAGGCTGGGAAAGGGCGAGACGGAGCAGAGACCAACACGGAGGCAGCCCCGCTGCCCCCATTGAGGCCCCAGAGATGTGAGGGGTAAAGGTCAGCAGAGCTGGGCCACAGCTGTCCAGAAGTGCAGAGGGATCCCAGCCAAGGCCCAAAGAAAGTGTCGCCTAAACGAGAGCAGCAATAATCGATCATTGTTTTAAAATCTTAAATTCTGGGGCAACTTGTTACACAGTCCATGCTGACTGATACACCCTCAGAGCCTCAACCGCTCCCTGACAACCAGGGCTGAGACAGCCTATTCTCCATCCCTCAGAAGTATAAAAGGAAGACCCAAAATCACACCAAAACTAAAAATAATAATAATCATATCCTGCCATGGTGGGCAAGGAGGAGTTAGGGACCCCCTTGCCCTCACCATGGCCTATTTCTCCCACTCAATTCAGCTAAGAATAACCAAACATTGTTAATGATCCCTTCACATCCTTGATGATTCTATGAATATCAGGAAGCATCATTTACGGAGCTATTTTTCTTGCTACAAATCACTCTTTTCATTCCGCAAGTATTTGTTGATCACCTACTGTGTGAAAGGCACGCGGTGGCAAAAACGAGCAAAGCCCCCAACCTCATGATATCACCGGTGAGTTGGAAAGACAGAGATACAGGTGAAAAATAGATCACTCTAAACCACAATGTCACAATGTGATACTCCCGTGATAGGAAAGAAGCCTATTTATAGACAGTGGGCAGAAACGACTCAGAGAAGCCGACATTTCAGCTGAAAAATGAGAAGAAAACAGTTTTTTTCAAGAGTCCTGGGAGCCAGGCGCGGTGGCCTGTGCCTGTAATTCTAGCAGCTCAGGAGGCTGAGGCAGGAGGATCGCAAATTCAGCGCCAGCCCTAAGCCGCTCAGTGAGACCCTGTCTCTAAATATGATATTTTAAAAGGGCTGGGGGTGTGGCTCAGGAGTCAAGTGCCCCAAGGTTCAATTCCTGGTACAAAGAAAAGCCCAGGGGAGGAGACTTTCAAGGCAAACAAACAGCCAGGGCAAAGGCCCTGTGGCAGGAAACAGCTTGTAGGGCTCAGCAGGGTCAAGAGGAGGTTCCAAGCTTGGAGCCCTTTTCTCTGGCTCATTCCTTATCAGTTGCAAAAATGGCGGTGAAATCTCTGCTACCCTTTCCTCCAAGAGAAGTTTCCCCACCCGCCCTCCTTTGAATCTAGGCTTGGCAGTGGGACTTGCTTTGGCCAAGGGGACATCAGTGATTGTGATGTGAGCAGAGACTTCAAACAAGCTTGAGCATCAGAGTCTGCTGTCTTGCTTTCTGGAACCCCCCCCCCACGTAAAGAAGCCTAGTCAAGCCCACTGGGGGCTGAGAGACACATGGAGCTGTGATGAGCAGCTGAGACCCCGGATCTGACAGCTACCAATGGCCAGAAATGTGAGTGAGGCCATCCTTGACCTGCAGCCCCTGTTGAACCAGCCCAGGCCAGAAGACCACTCCAGACATCCAGCATCCCAGCCCAAGCACCGTCTAAATCACTAATCCAACTGGTGTTTTAAAGACTATGTTTCGGGGCAGCTTGTTATGCAGCAAAAGCTGACTGATACACTCAACTTCACCAGTGATTTCAGGCTACCTTATTGTATTTGGGGTGATTTTTCACACACACACACACACACACACACACACTCACACACACAAATCTTTGTTCCATTACCCAGATTTGCTAAGTAGGAACTGGAAGAATGAGAGACACTTGCCCGGTGATTGCTAGGCTCCCTCCAGACCAGAGTGACAGTCACCTTTACCCACAGGAGATTTAAATTCCTATCGTGATAAAGGTACAATGACTGCTGGGGCTGGGCAAAGACTCCAGATCCCTCCGTTGAATCTGCTAATGTTAGATTCATTCGTTCCAGAAATGCACCGTTTGAGCACTTACTGTGTGCCTTCCTTTGTGTAAGGTATATGGAGCTAGAGGAAAAGCCAGTGGGCCCAAATCCTCGCCTTCCAGGAATCTACAGCGTCAGACTCAGGGAGCATGCATGCTGGGCTGGCGATTGAGAGCAGCGGGAGACCCCTCGGACCCCTCGGATGACACTGTCGAGACGTGTATTTCATATCATAATCGGCATCAGCCAGTTGTGTAGTCAGGCTGCGTGCCTGTGCGAGCACATAACAACGGAGCCCCACCACCCGGCTCAACTGTAAGGCACCAACAAAAACGGTGTTTAAATACTGTCACACGTGACAACTTGGTGTCTGGATGCACACGTCCTGGTTGTCCTCCCAGGTCCTTTGCACCCTGTCCTTGTCCCAGAAGGTTCAGCCACAGGGACTCACCCGGGGCTCCCTCCCTTGGGTACATGGGGGGTCCAGCCACTCAGAGGCACCAGCAGGTGACGGGGGGGGGGTGTCAGATGCGAGGTGGGACACTTAGCCTCGTTGGGTGGTGGTGACTCCCCAGGGAGGGGGATCTGGAGGGGGATCTACCCCCTGGCACCCCTCCACTCCCTGCTTTTTCAGCTCATCCCTTTGTAAGCAGACCCTCCTGGGTCACCCTGAGTTAGAAGCCATGCCTTTCCTCCTCCAGTTTGCCGCAGACCCCACCATTCCCTAGTGCCCTGAGGTGGACAGGACAGCGGCCTCCGTGCATGCTACCCTCCTGGTCCATTTCAGTTTGAACCCGTGCTCATGTCAGCTGAGGCCACCGCCTACCCACAACCACACGACCAGTGCGAGACCCTGTGGCCATGAGGACCTCCTGCCCGGGCAGGGAGCGTTGCAGGGACTTCCTAAACAAGGACGGGGGGGGGGGGGGGGGGGCCGAACCTGCAAAGGGGAGGCGGGTGTGGCAGGTCTCCCAGCGGGGACATGGCCAGTGCTTCGTGAGGGCCCAAGCTGCTTGGGCTAGGGGGCCCCCATTTTTCTCCTTCTCCTTTGTCCAAGGACCCTCCCTGGGGCCTAGAGACAGCCAGGACCATGCTGAAGGACCAACGGCCAGGGGTGCCCTCCCCTCCCTTGACGTGGACTTTGCGCAGGGACACAGCGTGGGGACAGGGCTGTGGACCGACAGAGCAGATGAACAAAGAGGCCAGCCTCCGCTCTCTGCCTCCCTCTCCGCCTGTCTTCCCACGGCTCTCCCCCAGGCCCCTGTCTCTCTCTCCCCTCCGCGGCCTCCCCTGTCCTCGGGGCCTCTGCCCCTGTCCCCTGCTCCTGCCCATCTCTCTCTCTCCAGCCCCCCTGCGGCTGCCTCTCTCTCCGGGGGCCTTTCCTCCTTCGCTCCTTCCTCTCCACCCTCTTCCTCCCGCTCTGCCCCTCCTGCCTCAGCTCCCGCCCCTCCCTGTCCCCACCCCATCCATCTTCCCCGCTCCCCCCACCCGGCCTCCCTGGCTTGGTGACAGGGAGCGGTTGGAGAGAGATGGATGGAAATGACACTCGGGCTCTGGCGTGACTGCCACTTGGTGATGCATTGGGAGCGGGGCGCGGGCTCTCTGTGGGAGCCATACAGATGAGACGGTGACCTCCTGACGCACAGGGTCAAGGACACAGGAAGGGCAGAGGGCTGGGGCCTGGGGAGGAAGAGAGGCTGGGCCAGCACCCGCTGGGCTCCTGCATCCTGGGACCCGGCCGAAGCAGGGCCCAGTCATCTTGGAAACCCCGTGCAGGGCCTGGGATTGTGGAGAGGCCGTGAAGTCGGAGACCGTGGGGAGCAGAGGGAAGCTCTGGGCTTGGGCTCGGCCCCCAGGTTCCCAGCCTGGGGCCTGCCCCATCACAGGGACCCTCAGAGCACCCCCCAGTCCCTCAGCTGAGATGTGGGGTGACACCGATGGCATCCGGGTGGGGTGGCGGGATTTCCCTCTCTCCCACTGTCCCAGGACACACTGAGCGCACCCTGCCTGCAGGCCCTGCTGTAAGAAACCGTGTCGGCCACACACACACACACACACACACACACACACACATGCACCCTGCCACGTCACATGGTCCCTTCCCCTGTGTCAGACTCAGACACACCTGAGTGGCTCCGTGCACTATCAGGAAATGGAGAAAACCCACTAAGTTCCAGAAACTTTCCAGCAAGGAGAACCCCGAGGCATGGCCTCCTCCATCCCACCTCTGTGTTCCCAAGGTCCTCCGTCCAAAGCTCCGTCCCAAGGGGCGCTGCCCTGGAAGCCCAGCAAGCTAGGTTTGTCCCCTGCCCCCCTTGAAGTGGACGCATTTCCTTCCTCATCTTCCCTTGGGAACTATTCAAAATTGGCATCTTCCCAAACCCCTGAGACCACCTTGCTGCGGCGGCTTTCAGAATCAAACAGCGCAGTGCTCATCCCCGTGTGGCCCTACGTGCTCCTCAGAGGCTCCTTATAGAGGTGACTTACAGTGGGGACTGCCCCAGAAAGCCAGTTGTAGGTTTAACATATCCTGAGCCAGCATCAGCCAGTTGTGTAGTCAGGCTGCGTGCCTCCGTGAGCACATAACAACGGAGCCCCACCACCTGGCTCAACTCTAAGGCACCAACAAAAACCAGGGAAAACAAATGCCAGAAGCCAAAAGTGCACTGAAGACATGTAAAATCTATAGCGCACGATCACTTAGTGACCCAGAGCAATACGGCCTCGCCTTCCCCCTGGGTACCATGTGGCTGACTGGAAGCTGCTGCTTGTCTCCTGCTAGAGGGATGGACCAGGTGTCACTGGCCTGGACAAGATCAAAATCCAAAGCCCATAGATTTCTTCTAAACAGGTGTTGCTTTTAACAGTGTCAACAGGTCAAACCGTGGAGGGTCAGGCACCGTCCACATGGCAATTTCCTCTGTCCACCTGGTTGTGATGGCCCTCAGAAGGTCCATGCTTCTGTCATCACTGTGAGAACAACATGCCTACTGACTCAGGGCTCTCCCTAAGGCCAGAGCCTCAAAGCCAAGCACCCTCCACAGCTTGCACAATCCCAGCAGAACTGAGCTCAACCCCAGCCAGACACAGATAAGTGAATCATGGTAGTGATTGCTACATCGACCCTCTGCAGTTTGGGGCAGGTTGTTACCCAGCGTTAGCTGACTGATACAGCTGTCCTGGCAAGGGCGTGTGTGAGATTTGGGCTCACTTAGGCGGTAGCCTGTCTGGGCCTCTGTGGCCTCCTTTGTGGAGTGGGGATAACAATACAGACCACAGTGTGCGGTCATGGTGAGGACCCAGTGGGGAGTGAGGTTCCTGGGCTCTCCAAGCCAGCTACCACAGGACGGTGGCTGCAGGTCCTCATCACCTGCATCAGCAGGAAGGGCCAGGAACGGGGCTTGCTCTTCTCCTGGGGCATCAGGGGTTCCACTCATGCACACAGGAAAGCTGAGCCCAAGCTAAGATTGGGACACCACAGAAAGGGACCTGGATCAAGGCAGAACTCGAGGTTCAAATCCCAGCTCTGCCCCCTGCTGCCGTGTGACACCTAATTTCTGAGAGCCTTCTCCTTCCATGACATGGGAGCGATGGGTCCCAGGATGCCCACCTGACAACCCTGCACTGAACACGGGGGGCCGGCGGGGCGTCTGCACACGGCACCGGCTGGTGGAAGGGGAGTTCCTCTCTCCAGGAGCCCAGCAGCCCGCAGGGCTGAGCCCTGAGGTGTCCGCACCCGGGCTTCAGAGAGCTGGCTCCTGCCTACACTGCCACCTTTAACCCCTGACCCCTTCCCGGCAGAGCAGAGCATGGGCAGGGGTGGGAGGAGCCACACCCTAGAACAGGGGTCCCCCACCTGGACCTGGCAGCAGCACCCCTGGAGGCTTGTGCAAGCATAGAGTGCTGCGTCCCCCGCCCCCAGCTCCTGATGCGGTGGGTCTCTGGTGGGACCTGAGAATCTGCATTTCTAACAAGTTCCCGGGAGGTGCTCCTGAGCCGTGGGCCACGCTGAAGACCCACAGCTGAATCCACTTGGCCGTTGGCAAACAGCTGCTTCCAGGAGTCTAGTTCTGTGTTGGAGGAAAGGGTTCCACTGCTCAGATGGCTGAGGGGGTGCTCAAGGAGGAAGAAGGAAGGAAGGGAGGGAGGGAGGGGGGAGGGTGGGTTTAGAGAGATTAAGCCACTAGCCCAAGATCACAGCCAATGACAAAGCTGGGTTTTGAACCCAGTTCTCTAAAATCCCACCTGATTATCATTTCACCAACTTTAAGTAGCCCTTGTCAGAAGCCGGGGCTTGGAGTGCGTGAACTGGACCCCTCCTCAGCTCAGAACCTTCCCCAGGGCCTGGGCTTATCGCCCCTATATGATACGGTTTCAGGGCCCACGGTGACTTCCCTGCTGAAACCTGTCTCTCTACAGCATCCACAATGGCCTCCTAAGGATCCCTGCCCCAAGGCTCGTGTCCTTGGTCATCCCCGCCCACGCTGAATAGGTCTCACTTGCACAACCAGAGGATCTTATGGAAATGACAGGGTGTGACTTTCCAGGTTAGGTTATAAAAGACATGCGGCTTCTTCCTTGCACGCACACTCTCCTTCTCTCTCTCTCTCTCTCACACACAGATCACTCGTTCTGGGGAAGCCAGCCACCCATTCATGAGGCTCCTCAAGCTCTGCAGGGCGGTCCCCAGGGAGGGGAGCGGCTTCCTGGGCATGTGAGGCACCGCCTTAAAAATGCACAGATCTTCCAGCCCCAGCCCAGCCTCAGCCCAGCCTCCTGAGGGCTGCGCCCCAGACACAATCCAACTGCAAACTCATGAGACCCAGAACCACCCGAGTCGACCACTTCCAGCTTCCAGCCCTCGGAAACGGTGAGGTGACAAATGTCGCTGTGTTAAACTGCTGTATCCTCATCTCCCAGGAACCAAACAGCCCCAGAAAGGAAAGATACATGCTTCCCAAGGACAAGGGGGTGTGGTTCATCTCCTGGTCCCCAGCATCCCGGCAAGAGGGCTCTTCAGTTGCTGGAAACGACTAACCGTGGTGGGCAGTGAAGGGGGAGTTCAGAGAAGCCCAGAGACCTGAAGTGGTGGCCCCGTTCTAAGGGGAGCCTTGCAACGTGTTTCCATTGATCTCCCAGACGGTGTCCTCAGAGGACCTCGACACGGAAGCCAGATTCCAGAAAAGTCCTCCCCCACACACCAAAGCCCAACTGCCATACCCCCCAGTCCTCCTCATCCCCTACCTGGTCCCAGGGGTTGGCATCAGGAAGAGAGAACAAGAGGACCTCTGGCCTGAGGCCAGAAGTTGGGAGCCAGCATCCACCTGGGCCTTCGCCTCAGGGGGTAACCCCTCCTCCTCGGCCCGGCCACTTGTTCACTTTGGGACCTTGAATGAACCATCTATTGCTAAATTGCAACTCACACCAAAGCTTCCAGCAATAGGCTTTTCTCATGGTTTCTGTGGGTCAGGAATTGGAGCAAAGCTCAATTAGGCTTAGGGTCTCTCAAGAAGTAAGTGTCTGGCAGAGGGATGTCAGCTGAGGCCAGGGCCAGCTAAAGGCTTGGCTGGGGCTGCAGGGCCCGCTTCCAGCATGGCACATGCTCATGGCTGGCGGGCTGGCACGGGCTGTTGGCTGGGGACCTCGGGTTCTCACCACATGAGCCTCCCACAGCCTGCTTGAGTGTCCTTACAATATGGCGACCGGCCTCCCCCAGGGAGGGCAATGCAACCCTGATTCAGTGTAGGTGGACACTCCCCAAGGACAAGAACCATTGCCAGGGTTCAAGGGCAGGTCTCAGCTTCTCCACACTCAGCTCCACCCTCTGAAGAACAGGGGAGGTTCCCCACTCAGACTGCCCCACAGGAAGCCCAGTCCTCTTGCCCAGCCCCCTGGGCTCCTGACCCCCTCTAGTGTGAGGCCCGGCCCCCCAAGCAGCCCCAGCAGAGTTCCATGAGCTAAGTGGCTTGAAACAACAGGAATTCCTTCTTTCACACTAAAGTCCAGAAGTCCTAAAGCAAGGTGTCAGAAGACACCGTGCTCTCTCTGAAGTCTCAGGGGACCTGTCCATGTCTTTCTCAAGCTTCTGGCACTGCTGGCAAGCCCTGGCCAGTAGTGGCCTCACTCTGATCCCTGCCTGTTTTCACGTGACTCTTTCTTGTATCTTTACACACCATCTTCTTACTGTGTCTGTCTCTCCTCCTCTGCTTTAAGGACACCACCCTATCGGATTAGGACCCACTCTAATGAAATCCTTTTAACTTGGTGATATCTTTAAAGACCCTATTCCCAAATAAGATCTCATTGCAGATACTAGCAGTCTTAAACAGATGGAGGAGGACGTTGCTCACTCAGTTCATAACATTTGCTGAGCTCATCTGCACTCCAGGACCTTTGCACCAGCCTCCTCCTCCACACCACCACTCCTCTTCCCTCGCCTATCTGGATTCCTGGCTCCTTTTCATGCTTCCTTCTTCCACATTGTCTCCTTGGAGAGGGTGTCCTGTCTTCCCCTTCTAAAGTAGCCCCTCTGGCTGGGTGCGGAGGCCCACATGATCCCAGCAACTCAGGAGGCTGAGGAAAGAAGATCTCAAGTTCAAGGCCAGCCTCGGTAACTTATCAAGACCCTTTCTCCAAAGTATAATCAAAAAGGCTGAGGATGTGGCTCAGTGTAGAGCACCCCTGGGTTCAATCCCCAGTACTAAAAAAAGAGTATGAACCCAATAAAGTAGCCCGTCTGTCACTCTTTCACATACCCCTGTCTTTCAGAGAAGAAAAGGAACTTTAACCAATTCACCCATCCATGCATTCATTCATCCATCCATCCATCCATCCATCCATCCATTCATCCATTCATTCATTCATTCATCCATTCATTCATTCATTATCCATCATTCATTTATCCATTCATTCATTCATTCATCCATCCATTCATTCATTCATCCATCCATCCATTCATTCATTCATCCATCCATTCATTCATTCATCCATCCATTCATTCATTCATCCATTCATCCATTCATCCATTCATCCATCCATTCATTCATCCATTCATTCATCCATTCATTCATTCATCTATTCATCCATCCATCCACTCGGTGCTGTCTCTCCTGCAAATATAGAAGCTCTCTAGGACAGGACAGTGTCTGTCTCTCTCCCAGCTATTTCCGCAGCACCTAGCTCAAACCGGAGCGCATAATAACTGCTTAGTAAACACGTGTTGAGTGTTTACTAATGGAAACCCACCTGAGCCCGCAGCCTGCACGCCACCACCTTTGGAGCTTCATTGCCACATGCCGTGCAGCCGTGTTACTGCCCATGTGAAATTCTCTGTCGCTCTGCTGTCTCTTCGGCCTGCGCCAGGATCACCGCTGTGCAGGGAGAGGGCCTGGGGCCCCTCGGCCCCCCGGTGTCTCCTACAGGCGCCCCTTTCTCTGGCTCTGGCTGGCAAGACGCCCAGGTCCTGAGCTGCCTGGCCCGCCTCTGTCTGGAGACTGCTCCTGGTGGGTGGGTTCTGGTGGGTGGGCCCTGCCCGGGCCCCGCCCCCGCCCCACCTCCTGCACCCCTGCAGCCCGGTCCACACGGGCTCGGGGGACCTCACTTGTGGCAGTGCCCCTGGAGCATCCCCTGGAGCTCGGCACTCTGGGCCTCAGAGGGGGCATCTCCCTTCCCACGGGGGCACCAGGTCTGTGCGAGAGAAGGCCTGGTCCTCAGCCAGGGGACCCACACTCCCCGCGGCCCTCGGAGCTCCAGGCACGTTGGCTGCCAGACCCGACCTCATGAGGAAACTGAGGCTCAGAGAGGTGCACTGACTTGCCCGGAGTGACCCAGCCAGAGAGCGCAACAGGCCTCTGACAGGTACGGCTGGCTCCAGATGCCACCCCACCGCCACCTCAACAAAGAACCCAGTGTCCACACCTCCGTCCTTCTCGCACTGATGGGCCCATTTACCTTCATGATGAGCAAGGAAAGGAATTTGGGTTAAATTAGGGGACCAGAGGCCCCCCAGCCCACGCCCACCCTGCCCAGAGAGCAGTTCAGAAGCCCCCGGCTCTGTGGGGCCCTGGGGGAGGGCGAGAGGCCACCAGAGAGGTCCGCAGGGCCCAGGAGCTGCCGAGGCTTTGCCCGGTGCCCACAGTTGCTGAGGTCGGAGGTCAGAGGTCAAGAGGAGGGGGATGGCCTAGGAGAACTTGTGACCCTCCGGAGGACTCCCCCCCCACGTGAAAATCAAAGACGAGGGGCTCCTCAGAAACGCAAAACCTGAGAACAGTGTCACAGCCTGCTGCGGCGCCCTGGCCTGGCCGTGCAGGGAGGGACAGCGTGGGCCCCTGGGATCCTGAGGCTGCTCTCTGGGGGGGACTGGAACTAGATCCGGGAGGAGGAGCAAAAGTCCCGGTTCCATGGCGCATGAGCTGTGCGGTCAGGAGCAGGCTCCTCACCCTGCGCGGGCCTCGGTGTCCCTCTCCGGACCAGGACAAGGAGCAGTGCCTCCCGAGGATGAGAAACGGCTGTGGAAGCTCTGGCAGGGTTCAGCGCAGCCTGGGGTCAGGCAGACCTGGGTTCCCATCCAGCCTGGGGGGTGCAAGCTGTGTGACCCTCCAGGACCCCGAGCCTCTCTGAGCCTCAGCTCGCCCGCGAGTGGCGGATGAGCAAAACGTCTAACTTGAGGTGCTGTACCCCCCCAATCCCTCACCCCCCCAACCCCGCACCCCCCCTCCAGGGCCAGCGTCTTCTTCATCGACGCCAACGCTGTGGCCACCCAGGAGCTGGGCTTCTGGGACCAGAGACGCTGGAGGAGCCTGGTTCTGACCTGCAGGAGGACAGGGACAGAGTGGCCAGGAAAGGAGACGGCCACCTTCCCCAGAAGCGCACGGGCAGCGATTTCCCGAGGTGAGGGGGGCCGGGAGCCTCCGAGGGAGTGGAGCCCATCTGTAATCGCAAGGCAAGCATTTTTCCACCCTTAATGGGGGACCCAACCAATCCACCAGACACCCTATTTCTCTCTGTCGTTCCCCTGCCAAGTCAGCAAGCTGACTGATCTCCCCCGGGTGATTAATTTTCCCCTTGACACCCTGGGGAATGAGACATTTGTCCCAAGGGTAGAGAGACAAAGGGGCAGGCTGTGAGGATCAGGTGGGCCTCAGGCCTGGTCCACCGTCCCCTGCACCGGGAAGGCCCAGGACAGCAGGCAGTGGGGGCCAGATCCCTTTGGAAGGGGGGGGGGTAGTGGCAACCTTGGGGGACTCAGGTTTGAAGGGTCTGACTGGCTGTCTCACTTCCAGAATCACTAAAGCCCTGGATCAGACCAATTAGAAAATAGTGCCAGTGTGGTCGGGGCATGGGACACACATTTATTACCTCCAGGTCCCCCTTCTTACCTTCCTGGGACTACAGCCAGGTAGGCACATTCCTAGAACCAAACTCCTCACATCGAATGTGTTGTCTTGCTTGCTGTGAGCCATGGGGCAAATCACTCAACCTCTCTGAGCCTCCATTTCCTCCACGGTTGAACAGAGCTAATCATTTTACTTACCTCCCAGTGAGCCAGGAGCCCCAGGTCACAGGCATCTAAAATCTCAGAGATGTGCCCAGTCCATGTGGGCTGCATTTTAAGGTCTGCCTCTTCCTCTTTGCCTCTAAGCCCTCGGACCGAGTTTAGGGCTCTTTCCAACCCGAGTCATTTTCAAAGGCCCCAAGCACCGTTCTTGCGAGACTCCGGTGGCATTTCTAACAGCGTTGACTTCATATGTTTATTTCAATCTATTCTGTGTTATACTTAAGTTTATTTCAGAAGGAAACTTTTCATCCTGACCTTAAATGGAAAATCACCCAGATGTCCTGGTAAGAAGGTAACCAGAAAATCAAATGCCACAAAAGGAGCCATTACTATTCAATCCTAGCTGGCCCCGGAGGATCCGAGTGGGGGCCCACTGGCTCATGACAAAGGGGCACAGCGAGGGCTGGGTGGCATTAAGCAGGAAGCAATACCAAGTGGAGACTCCCCTGGGTGGAATGCCAAGGCCAGAAGGAGGACTTTCTCACGTGACATCCAGGGTCAGATAGTGTCTCCCAAACGTGGCGACCAGAACCTCTCATGGAGCCACAGTTCACAGCCATCCCAAGGGCTACACCATCCTGGGGATGTTGCAGCCCTGTCTTCGGGTGACTTGGCACCTTTGGGTCTCAGGATACGGAGTCCAGGCTGCTGCTGAGGTCAGGACGCAGCCGTGGACAGGAGCCAGGGGTGCAAGATGCCACCAAGGACTCACCAGGGCCTGGGTCACGCAGGACCCCCAGTTCATCTGGGTTTCCACGGAATGAAGCCCAAGTTACGGAGGCGGTTTCTCCTGCCGGCCTTTCCCCCTGTTGAAGTGGTCCTGTGGCCCCTGAAGCCCGGGCCCTGGCCCTCTGCCCCTGTCAGGCTGGAGTTGGGGGGAGGGGCTGGCTGGCCTTCAGCAGGGTCCTGAGGGGGAAGCAGGGGTCTGCAGCTGTCCAGGATTGGCAGGAGACAAGGCAGCGGAGAGGCAGCAGGGTCAGCGGAGAGGGGACTGGAACGGCAGGCTCCCCTCCCCTCTGCCACCCCCCACTCCTCCAAGCCTGGGCCTGGCAGGGGGTCGTGCTCTTAAACACAGCAATGTTGGGGCTTTGGGACTCTCCTACAAAATCCATTGGCAAATATTGAGCACCTACTATATGCCTTGTCGGATTCATCTTTGAGGTCTCCCTCCACATACCCAACACACAGCCTAGAGTGCAGGTGCTTGAGTGTTTTCCAAAGGCAGAGATGAATGAGGGGCAGAAATGAGTCGATTGGATGTGTGGACTGGTGGATGGGTGGACAGATGGATGGACAGACAGGCAGATGTGTGGATAGATGGATGGATGGGTGGATGGGTAGGTGGATGGATGGATGGATGATGGATGGATAGATGGATGGATGGATTGGTGGGTGGATGGGTAGGTGAATGGATGGAAGGGTAAATGAAGAATGGATGGATGGATGGACAGATGGATGGACAGACAGGCAGATGTGTGGGTGAGTGGATGGATGGACAGGTAGATGGATAGTTGGTGGATGGATGGAAGGATGGATGGATGGATAGGTGGGTGGATGGATGGATGGATGGATGGGCAGGTAAGTGAATGGACAGATGGGTGAATGGAAAGATGGATGGACAGATGGATGGACAGACAGGCAGATGTGTGGGTGGGTGGATGGGTGGGTAGGTGAATGGAATGATGAGTGATTTCAATAAATGAGAATGGGATAAATAATTGGTGCGTATGTCAAGGATCTTGTCACAAGCAACAGAAACACTCTGGCCAGCTTAATCAGAAAGCAAACACATGGATGGCTGCTGAGCCTCCCCCAGAGATGGTCAGGAATGGGAGAGGACCGGGCTGGGGAGGCAGGTGAAAGCAAGGGAGGCTGACACCAGAAAGCCCACCCAGGGCCTCACTAGACAGACAGGGGGCTCCGTGCACATGCCACCGATGGCCGGCTCTCTTCCAGATGCTCTGGACACTGCTGCTGGGCTTCCACTGTGAGTCATAACTGGACATCATTGCTGCTGGACAGCAGATGTCTCAGCCATGAAAATGTACTGGCCCATTCTGGTTTCTTTGGCTCCCCCAGCCCCTTCAAAATCCAAAGTCCTGGGCGGAGCCATCAGTTAACTGAGTGGGTCCCATGGCCGAGTCCCAACGGCCAAGTGTGAAGAGAAGGGTATCCGCCCCCACCCCCCCACCCCCAGCTTCTGTGTGGAAGGCACAGCTGGGGCTCCCCTCAAGATTCACTTGATGGAAATCCCTCCAAGCAAGAAGTAGATAAACGAAATGAACAAATGAATGAATTTGTATGTTAGTCAGATGGATGGATGGATGGTTAGATTGGTGGATGGATGGATGGATGGATGGATGGATGGATGGATGGATGGATGGATGGATGAATTGGTGGGTGGATGGATGGATGGATGGGTGAATGGATGGATGGATGGTTAGATTGGTGGATGGATGGATGGATGAATTAATGGGTGGATGGATGGGTGTGTAGATGGATGAATGGGTGGATGGGTGGGTAGATGGATAGATGGATGGATGGATGGGTGGATGGATGGATGGATGGATAGATGGGTGTGTAGATGGATAGACGGGTGGATGGATGGGTGGGTGGATGGATGGATGGATGGATGAGTGGATGGATGGGTGGATAATGGATGAACAGATTAGTGAAAGATAGAATGATAAATGATTGGTAAAACTGAGGAGCAGAGGGAAAGAAAGGAGGAGATATTACAGAAGGCTGCTAGATTTATAGATGGAACCAGAAGAAAGGAAAGAAATAAGAAAGGGCAGAGGGAAGGCAGAAGGAAAGAAGATGAGTGGGTGGTGAATATAAATACCGATGTTGGTCAATAGTAAAAAGGGTTAAAGAGGATGGGTGGATAGAAAGAGAGAGATGTGGAAAGAAGGGAAAGGAAAGACCAGAAGATACCAAGCTTCTCTCTGGTTCTGGCCAGAGGATTCCAGAGAATAGAACTTTCCTGGGCTCCAAATGGGAGTGTACGTTGGAAAAGAACTTTGCAATCAGAAATACCAGTCAGAGGTGGGTAAATGAGATGAGCCGTGTGGTGGTTGCTGTGGATAACAACACCATCGGCGTGCGTTTACTGGACGCTCATGTTCCAGGCACCGTACTAAACTCCTCCAAAGGCTGCATGTGATTGAAATGGCATGACAGCCCTGCAATCCTCATTGTACAGGAGATAAAGGAGAGCTCAGAGAGGTTAAGCAACTTGCCTGAGGTTGCACAGCCACAGAGTGGCAGGCTGAGACTGGCATCCGGGTGTTTAGTTTGTTCATTTTGCTGCACTAGGGATTGCATGTGTTTCTCCCACAGGTTGGGCGAGTGCTCTTCCACTGAGCTGCCCCAGCTGGCCTCCAGGTGTGAGCACCACTCTGAAACCTGTGCAATGGATCACTTGTGGCTGGCGTGTGCTGGCCTTTCTGTGACTGGTCAGCCCGGCTTCCCTCACCAGACTGCAGGGATGGGGAGCGGGATCCAGGCTCTGTGGGTCTGGCCTCAGGGCCAACACTCCCACCATGAGTGATCCAAGCCATTCGACCCTGCATCTCAGCAAGTCCCCAGCCTCTTCCACCCCTCGATTCTTCCCCAGCGCACCTCTGCCCTCCCCCACGGTAGAGACCGCTGGGCGCGGGTCCCATCTGAAAACCTCAGAACCCTGCACGCGTCCACTCCGATGATCCTGCATCAACCACGAGCGCCACCCAGAATGTCCCACCTCCAGATCCTGGTGGCCTAAGCGACTCAAGCACGCCTGCCAGGCGGGACTCCATCCCCCACCTCAGGGACGGGGGCTGCCTGGACATCAGGGGAGCTGTGGACATCAGGGCTTTCCCAGCCTGGGGTGGACAGAGGGCGGGAGCAGGGCTGGGCTCTGCACATCGCGTCTCCAATCCAAAGCAAACAGATCAAGCCAGGGAAGGGGACGGGAGGCCAGCAGCCCGCACACCTCGCCAGCGCCAGGGGGGGCTTCTGATGGCCTAGGAACCACCTGGTCTCTGTTTAGCAGAAACCGCCGTCCTGGCCTGGCGGAGGCGACGGGACCTACAGGACGTCAGGTGCGTCTTGGCCAGGAGCCAAAGGGACCCGGGCCTCATGCCGGTGGCCAGCCGGGGCTCCGGCCGCGGCGTGGGCTCCCTCCCGCCCTGCTGGATGCAGAGGTGCTGGCTGGCCGGGGTTTTGTTTTCTTCTTCCTGCTCCTGGCAGCGGAGGCTGGCAGAGTTGGCAGCGCGCCCTGTCCCTGGAATTTGCCATCTCAATTAGGACCCACGATGAGCAGGACACCTGACGGGGACAGTGGGCAGAGGGGCAGGGCCGAGGGCCGGCGGCTAGGCTCCAAGAAGCAGAGGGCCACAGCGGGCACAGCAGAGGGGCCTTGCACCCTGCAGGCCCCTCTCCAGGGGAGGGGACCAGGCCCAGGCAGGGCCCGCAGCGCCCTCCCTCCAACCGCGGCTGCAGGACTCACCTTGAGTGACGACCCGCCATCTGTCATCAGAGGCTCAACGCTTCTCATGCCTCGTCCACCTCCTCCCGGCAACCTTTGCAAAGTGTCCATCCCTTCCTTCAATCCCACGGATCTTTCTTGAGCCCATACAGACCCAGGTACCAAGGTCCGTCCGAGGATCTTTCTAGAAGGACACGGTCCTTGGCCCTCGTGGAATTCAGCATCTAGGAAAAGGAAGCCAGTGAGCACATGAGCACATAACTAAATGGCCCAAGAACGTTGGGAGGTGGCCAGGGAGGGCCAGGAAGGAAAGCTGGTGACACTTGAGTAGAGACCTGGACGCCCTGTGACACAGATCATGCAGTCGGGGGAAGGGCGGTCCAGGTAGCAGGAACAGAGAGTGCGAAGGCCCTGAGGCAGGGAGGAGCTTATGGGTGTGTGGCAGGCGAGGGGCCAGATACAGTCTGGAGACAGAACCCTCGGGGACAGATGCCCTGCGCTCCGGAGGAGCACACGGAGGCTCAGACCCGGGCTTCCCAGAGTGTCCCCGTGAGCCGACGAAGCTGGAACCCATCTCTAGAGTCCTCCAGTGACGACCTTCTCTGCACCCAAGTGGCCAGCACCAAACAGGCTGTCCTGGGAAGGGACTGAGGGTGACCGTCTTAGGCCCTGCAGGCTTCGGGGTCTCGGGGCGACCCCCCCATTCTGACCCCGCAGCCACAGCAGGTCAAGGAGCACGCCTGGCCGTGTGCGGGGGGGGGGGGGGGACTGTACCCACAAGGACAGGGACCAGCCCTGGGGAAGACGCTTTGGAGGGACAGACAGGAGAAGTCATTTAAGGAAACAAAAATCACCTCCTTCAAACTGATTTAGGTTCCTGGGACAGAATTTCTGTGCCCCAAGGATACGAGACGCGCACCAATAAGGGACAGGGGCTCCTCCCAGCTCCCAGGCTCCAGGGAGGAATCGTGCAGCTTCCACGAAGACGCCCCGGCTTAACCCCTCCAAGGGGACTGGCCGAGCGGGAGCCCCTGCCCAGCGGTGTCTGGCGGGTGACAGGACCCGAGGAGGTGGGGACTCTGCATCCCAGAGCCATTAGCATCACAGATGTGCGCTGGCAACGCCTCCAGACCATTGGCACTCTGCGAGGGTCCCGGGAGAGACGGCAGGACACAGATGCTCTTCTGGAGCAGAAAATGGGCTGGGAAATGAGACCGAGCCCGGCCAGGGACAGCACCCCTCGGGGGCCGTCATCTGTATGGAGCAAGGGACGGGGACGGGAAGCGGCCGTGGGTCGTTCTCCTGCTTTTGTGTGACGATTTCCTTGTTTCCCCTTTAAACTCGCTGTCTGGGTTAATGGCTGGGTCTCTGCGTCACCTCTGGCACTTGGTGAGGCTCGGTGACAGCATTCGGCCGCCTGAGCCTCGGTTTTCGGTTTTCTTTCTGCCAGGACAGGATTGGCTACAAGAGGCACCTCACGGGTGGCCCAGCGCCTCCCCACCCTGCCCACGTGTCACATGCGCCTGAGGAGCCCTTAAACCCGCCAGGGTCCTGGGCCCCTCCCCAGAGATTAGGTGGCCGCTGTCCAGGGGGGCCCTGACCTCTGCACCTTCAGAAGCTGCCCCGCTGCCTCCTGGGTACTGCCAGGCCACAGGACCCCTGGATGCTCCCTACAGACACCAGGAAATGACCCTCGGCTGGGACAGTTTGGCCCACAGGGGGACATTCAGCAATGTTTGGAGACGTTGGGTCACCACGGCAGGCGGAGGCCAGGGGCACTGGTCACCACCCTGCATGCACAGGTCAGTGCTCACCACCAAGATGACCAGCTGAGCAAAGGCTGAGGACCTGCCTGGGAGGCAGTGACCCGTGACGGGAAGAGGCCACGTCCAGGAGAGTGCCGGCCAGGGACACTTGGGGCGGAGGGCTCACAGGTCTCTGCCAGGGCACAGATTCCTCCAGGGAGTGGGCCCAGGCTCTCCCAGGTGCACGGACTCCCCCAGCCCACGTGCAACCCCATCGGGGTCCAGTGAGGACCTCAGAAGCCACTTTGGGCATGTCCCAGCCACAGTGAATGAAGGAGCTGGCCACTCTGGTGACCAGGGAGCTGGAGGCTCCGCAGGGGACAGTGCAGAGACACCTGGCCTTCAGCAAGAGTGGGAAACCACAGAGGGACCAGAATTTGGGCTCAGCGCCACCTGGCCGCCTGTCTGTCCGCCCCACCTGGCTGGCTGGCTGGCTGTTCCCAGGGACACACACCCCTGAGCCCACCCAGGGCTGTCACTGAAGAGGCGACGGGCAGTGAATGAGAGAGCAGCGTTCTGACTCCACCTGGAGCGGTTTCAGAGAAGGGACCCTGAAGGTCAACCCGGGACCGCCACAGTGTCTTTAGGCAGCATCCCCCTGGGGACACGGGCAGCACCTGACACCTACACAGCCGGCTGCAGGCTCCAGGCAAAAGAAAGCAAGCAGACAGGCCTGGGCCCTCTGGGACGCCATGGGGCGGGAGACAGACAGTCACAGAGGAGTTTGTTAGTTTCAGTTAATTCTAAGTGCTAAGGAGGAAAAGCAGGTGACATGATCAAAAGCCACCAGGAAGGCGGGGCAAGGGCTGTCTCCCTAGAGGGGTCAGCAGAAGACTCTCTGGGGAAATGTCTAAGCTGAGGGCTGGGGATGTGGCTCAAGCTCTCGCCTGGCATGCGTGCGGCCCAGATTCGATCCTTAGCACCACATACAAACAAAGATGTTGTGTCCGCCGAGAACTAAAAAATAAAATATCAAAATTCGCTCTCTCTTAAAAAAAATATTTATTTAAAAAAAATGTGTAAGTTGAGATGTGGGTAAAGTAAGGGGGGGTCCTGCAGCCTGCTGGGGGAAGAGCATGACAGGCAACAGGAACAGCAAGTGCAAAGGCCCTGTGGTAGGGCTGCTCTGGGTGTTTGGAAAACCAGAGCCAAGCGATTCAGTGGGAGATGGGCAGGCCAGACAAGAGCCATGCTTCCCCAGGGTTTTATAGACCAGGGCAGAGGAGCCACCTGACCTGATTCCCGTGCTCCTAAGATCCCTCCACCCGCCCTGCAGAGATGTGGACTAAGCGGAATAAACGAATCACAGTATCTTCTATTCATGTGGATTTCACAGGTGACTCAATTCTCTCCCCACCCCCACCTCAAAAAATGAGGCCTTCATCTCACCAAGATTGCAAACGACTGGCTCCCGTCACCAATTTATTGTAGATTGGACATTTCAGCCTCAAAAGCAGGAGCCGGGGAGGAAGGGCCAGAGTCAGGAGGGGGTTAGTGACGAGGCTCCACATGAAGCCCGGTGGCTTTGTGCCCACCCTCTTCTTCCTGGGGCTTTGGGCCTCCCCTCCTCCAGTCTGGTGCACCTGCCGCCTCCTGCACCCGCGGGAGGTCTGAGAGAAGCCAGGGCCACCAGGGGTGCCTGGCAGAGGCACAGAGAGGCGGGGAGGGGCGCTCCTGAGGACCCCAGGGACTGACTGAGGGTCTCATCACACACACCCACTCCCAGGCCTCTGCGCACAGAAGAGGCGGTGCCCACAAAAGTCCCTTTTAGACTCTGTCCCAAGGTCTTGGTTGTGTGCCAACCGTCTCTCTCAAGGTCAAAAGCTGCTTTCACCAAAACCGCACAGAGCGCAGGCCCGGGGGGGTGCTGGGATCCACTACCAACTGAACAGCAGGCCCTGCCCTTCCGCAGGCAAATGGCAGAGACGCATGTCAGTCAAACATGCTAGGGTTACAGAGAGGGGAGCGGGGGGACAATCAGGGTGACTTCACCCAACCAGGGGTCAGGAAGTGACCTCTGGGCTCACCACTGGAACAGAAAGAGGAATGGCTGGGTCAGGACTTCTCAACCCTCCAGGGCCCACCCAACCACCCAGGGAGCTTGGAAAGACACACAGTTCCCCCCCACACACACCCCGCACCCACAGCACCTGTGTCACCTGGGCACGGAGTGAGGCTCAGGGTGATCTGCACAAACCTGCCAGGGGACTCTAAGGTCCAGGCCTGGACAGAGACAGGGAGAAGGGCTTCCAAGCAAGGGGTCAGCCTGAGCAAAGGCCCTGGGGCTGGAAGGAGCTCACGGCCTCCCTGGGGACAGCCAGCCCCAGGGGGTCCTGGCAAAGAGCTGGATTTCAGCAGGGGAGGGAAATGTCCAGGTCAGTCTTTTCTAAAGGCCGATTGGTTCCACCCCCTGGAATGAGAAAACGGAGACATTATTTCCTCTGTCCCTGGTCAGCTGCAGATTCCACTTGCCCAAAGCAAAGAGATTCCCAGATTCCTGCTGCCAGGTGGGTGTCTCTCCTGCAAATGTCCTTCTCTCCGTGGCCAGTGAAGACCCAGCTCCACCCCAACTCTGCCCTCCCCCACCCCCCTGTCCATGAGACAGGCACACTGCCTTCTGGTCCCCAGAGGCAACACATGAGGTCCCTCTGAGCGTGCTGCCAGACAATTATGGGGGCCTGCCCTGTCCCAGATACCGACTGGGCATTAGGGACAGAGCAAGAAAAAGCCACTACCACCACCCTCCCAAGGCTCAGTGCTGGTGGAGGATCTAAGAAGCTGCCGCAGGTGCTGCTGGGGGCCTGCGAGGGGTGGGCAGGCTGTGGCTGGGCTGGACGCGGAGCCCAGGGAGGACAGTGGGCAGGGTGCCTTGGGGACCCTAGAAGAGGCGGCCCCAGGAGGAAGCCCAGCACACAAAAGGATCGAGGAGAGAGGAGACAGCCGGCGGGGCCCACCGCCACGTTTTAAAAAACAATAAATAACAGCGCCCGCCCGGTGACAAATGCGTCCCCCACCCGGAGCCTGAATGGAGGGCTGGAGAGCTCGCCCCTTCTCTCTAATCACTTAATGACCCCCAGGAGGGCGGAGGGGGCGCACTCGGGGACCCCTCCTCCCCCCCCTCTCGCCACCGAGGTCTATAAAGAGAAACTCGCTCCTTAAAGAGGGTCATTTACAAACCCTCCTTAATGGAGGGCGGCAGAGCTCCCGGGTGACACCCTTCTGGTCCTGGACAAGGGTCATGAAAAAGGAATTGGCTTCGCAGGCCCCAGCACATGCGCTCGCCAGCCCCCCGCCCGGCCCTGGGCGGCAGGAGCCCGTGGCTGGCGGCTCCGCGCTTTCTCCTCCACCCCCCCCACCTCATTGTCTCGGCCTCCCCCGCCCCGCAGCCCCGGCCTCCTCGGGCCTCCCCCCCCAGCCTCCGCGGCGCCGCCCCCTCCCCAGCCGCCCCTCGGCCCGCCCCCCCGCCTGCATCCAGCCTTCCTCATAATAGCACCCTTTTCACAGAGACAAATTGTCCAGTCTCAGGACGCACCTGAGGACTTGCGCCCCTTAACAAATGGTCTTTTAATTTTCTACCAGAAGGGCAGAGGGAGGGGGGTGAATCAATCACACATCCATCTTCATCATGGCTGCCGAGGGACTCTTTTTGCTGGCTGGCTGCCCCTGGGGAAGATGGGGTGAAAAAGCGGGGGCGGGAGGGGGGCGCCGTCGGAAGGGCCGTGGGGGAGGGGCGGCGCAGGGAAGCCGCGCAGCACAGGCTCCTGCACGCCCCCGACCTCCAGTCGGATCTGAGCTCTGGCTGCACCCCCGGAACGAGGCGGGGCTGTTTGTGCAAGTAGGAAACTGAGGTCCACCTCTCAGATGGACCGTCCGCGCCGCTGGGCCTCCTCGCCACTTGTCGGGGGAAAGGCTCTGCAGTCAGACTGGCTTGGCACCTTCTGCCCTGTGCGTCCCCCACGGACAAGCTTGCATCTGGCCACGTTGGTCATTGGGCTCAGCCCGGAATTTCATGTCTCTGGGAGCAGCTACCTCCTAAAGAAGTTAGAGAAGAGCTGAGGCAGGGCTCAGCAAGTGACCCGGGTAGAGTGAGCTCCGTGGGTCCTGGAGACTCCTGAGCTCACCCTTCAAAAAAGTGAAAATAATAATAATGCCAGTACTTATAAATTTGGTTTCGCTGGAGTCTGGGGAACCAGCACCTACTTTCAGGTCAGGAGTGTGCTGCCTCAGGGCCTTTGCATTGACTGACTTGCTTCCCTCTCATAGGGGAGTGGCTTATCCTGGACTTCTGCTCCAATGTTGCCTTCTGAGGGAGGCCTTCCTGGGCCCTCCTACATAGAACTGCCACAGCCCACACGGGTGTTGGGTGGGCTGGAGGACTTAGCACTGTCTAAGGGACACTGGTGTAGCATTATCCCTGGGGCAGGCAGGGTTATAAGCACATAGCAGGTACTGGCTCATCTGATCTTGGACGAACCTGCAGAGAGGGACATTCTTTTCACATCTAAGGGGTGCAGAAAAGGAGGCCTCTGGCTGGGCTTGCTGAAAGGACCTACCTGCAGTGACACCCTGGTAGCAATGGGCCCACCTGGTGGTGGCTTCTACCCACCATTCCCTGCTAGAAAGGACCAGGGCTCCTTGGAAAAATGGCTAGGAAGGGCCGGGGGAGGCGGGTACAAAGGGACCCTGCCTGCCAAGCAAGAAAGCTCAGGGAGTGACAGGGACATGTCAGAGGCCCAGGAGCCCGAGGGAAAGGGCTTCCCTGAGGCAAAATATAAGACCAGCTGAAAGTCCAGGTAAAGGGTCCCAGGTGGACGCCACTGGTGGTCTACACCAGGTAAGTGAAGGGATGAAGGAACCGCCTTCCTCCCAGCAGAGCCCAGGAGGGGACAGAGGAGAGCGGCACCCTCACCACCCATGCAGACAGGGATCCTCCACCTGTGCCCCAAACCAGGAGGTATGGCTGGGGTGGCGCCACGTCCCCACACTTCCCCGGACTTACAGAAGGGGACACCTGAAGGGAGGGACCCCCGTTAACACAGCCCTGGGACAAGTCTGCATCGTGTGGCTTGTTATGGGAGCAGAGGGCACAGCAGGGCCTGCACAGGGGGGCTGCCCACACCTCCCCCAGGGTCACTGTGAAGGACACTCTCCAGACCCAGAGATGGAGGAGCTGGTTCCAGGTTAGAGGGGTCTAGAAAGACCTGCCAACTGAGTGCCCACTGTGACCCAGGAAGCGTGTATGTGTGTGTGTGTGTGTGTGTGTGCGCGCGTGTGCAGGGAGAGAGGGAGGGAGGGAGAGTGAGTGCATGTACACAATTGTTAACACTTAAGATTCTGTGCAGTCTGATGCCATTTTTTTTTCAAGTTTCCTGTCTGTCAATATTTAAAATTTAAATGAAGACCAGGAGAGCACGGAGGAACTGAGGTAGACTGTAAGCAGGACTGGTCCTGGCCCTGGTCCCCAGGCCCCCACACCCTACCCGCTGCCCAGCCCCCAACCCCAGAAGGGCAAAGGCTTGTTTTGGGGGGTGTCTGAGGTTACTGGGGGGTCTCTCCAGTCATCACCGGCCTCCGAAGCCTACCGGAGGCTCACAGTGGGCGCTGAGTGCCCAGGGCTGGGCTTGGGCCAGCTCCTAATGCGATGCCACGGGATGCCCCTGTCCCAGAGAACCTTCCAGAACCTCCACAGGCAATGGGCTTCTCAGAATGCATCCCCAACAAAGAGAAGCGGAAAAGACAAAAAAAAAAAAAAAAAAAAAACTCTCCATTTCCAGGCGCTGCGCCCCGCCCCGGGCCCTGGAGGAGAAGGCGGCTTTGCCCATTTGGAGCGCAGGCCTGGGAGCCGGGGCGCGGCCCCACCTGGAGGGGAGCTGGTAGAAACCGAAAAAAGGAAAAGAGGGGCGAGAAAGCGCAGGCCGGCCCCTCCCCCTCGCCTCGCCTCCCCTCCCCTCCCCCAGCCCATCCCCCGGGAGGCGGTGCAGCCCCCGGGGCCGCGCGAGAAGGTTAATTAGATGTTTGCATCCAATTTGCGTCTTGTTTGCGATCGCGCGATTCCGCCGCAGCCCGGGCGCCGCCCCTCGCCCTCGGCGGCGCCTCCAAGTTACTTCACAGCTCGAACCGGTTAGCCCGGGTCACCACGCGCCCATTAGCATCTGACCACGGCCTGCTCCTCGGTAATTACGGGGACAGCAGCGGGGGACAGTGCTGCGCCCCTCGTGGGGCCCCTTCCTCCCTCCCCAGGGCACCCACCTCGGGAGGAGTGACCACGGGGAGCCCCGAGCCTGGAAGGCCCCGACAAGGATGCCACACCACGATCTTGAGATCGTGAGACCCCAGCAGGGACAGCGCAGGCCCGTCCTGGGTCGGCCCCAGTGGATGCCCGCTGGTTGGCAGATGGGCCGGTCTCTGTCCTCGGGCACAGGAGGCAGCAGGAGGTGAGGTCAGAAGACAAGGAGGTCCTGGATGGACCAACAGCCATCTCTGGAAACTGCCCAGATGCCCATCAGCCGTGGATAAACCAAGCACAGCCTGTTCCTGCAGGGGAGGGACAGGCCGGCCCAGGAAAACCAGGAGGAGGAGCGCAGGGCCCGGACCTTTGTCTGCTGATGGGTCCCAGCACCTCACACAGCCCCCAGAGCATAGTAGGTGCTCAGCAAGTGCTCGCTGAAAGAAGGAATGAGCAGCATTCTTGAGAAGTCCAAGTTGCAGACCTGACAGTCCACTTCAAGCCACACACAGTGGCACGAGCCCGTCACCTCAGCTGGAGGGTCCCTTGAGCCCAGGAGTCCCAGAGCAGCCTGGGCCCCCCAGAGGGAGACCCTGTCTCAAATAATCAGAAAATAAAACATCTACTTCCAAATCCCCAGCATCACCGGCATCCCCCTGTGGTAACCCTGGCCAAACCCTCCTGGCTTCCTAGTCCCCAGCCCACAGCCAGGGCCTCCTTCCAGGCTGTCCCTCCGCCAGGCCGGCTGTGACCTGTCAGTCACTCTAAGTCCTGCAGGCAAGGCCCACTGGAGACCAGATGGAACCCTCCAAACTCATTCAGCTTGTCAGGGCGACCCACCTGGAGGTGGGGGCCTCGGGGAGAGGGGACCACGGGTCTATTAACCCCTTCACCCCCGCCCAGCCCCATCAGGGAGTACTGTGCTGGGGACACAAATGACAGCAGTCAGGCAGAGGAGGACAGTGGTGGGGGAAAGCTCAGCCAGCCTCCTTGCAGGTGGGGGCCCCTGACCATGGCTCCCAGGGAAATAAAGTGGGGGGTGGGGGGCTCTGCCAAATTTCCCTGGCCTCCACCCTACAGGCATCTCAACAGCCTCTCTTCACAAATGGGGAAACTGAGGCCCAGAGGGAGGAGAGTCAAGTCACCCGCCAGTCAGAGAGAGGGTGGGGCGCGAACCCCCTGAGTCCCTGGTGGCAGAGTCCCCACCACTCAAGGGCTCCATCTGTGGCCGCCCCCATCCCGTCCCAGCCTCTGCCCCTTCTTGCTCCGTGGCAGGAGTGGAGGCTTTGGAGAGAGAGGGTCAGGGACAAAGAGAACCAGGAATGGGAGGTGGACCTTCCTCTCTGCTCAAAGGCACAGAGCAACTCTCTGCCTCGGTTTCCCGCTCCACCAGCCTTTGGTTTCAGTGGGTGGGACTTGTCCCTGGCAGAGAAGGTGGCTTGGGAAGGACAGAAGGGTGACGTGGCCCGGGCCACCCAGGAGCACTGGAGAGAAGAGCGAGGTACCTGCAGCATCACAGTGCCCTGGGGTCTGGTGACCAGAACCCTGGTGACCCCACGAGGCCCTAGTCCCTGCCCCAGGTTCCTCCCCAAGTGGCTGGATGGGCTGGGGGCATGGTCTGCCTGAACCGGTACATCCCTCCCGTGGCAGTGCCCAATCCTGCCCGCTGCCCCCCATCTCAGCTGGGGGGCTCAGAAATCCTCCGTGGCTGGAGGGAGGAAGGGAGGGGGTCCTAATTGCTTCTTATGACAGACTAATGGCAGGTCTATTTACAGGAGATTAAAATCCCATTCATAATGGGGTCTAATAATTTCCCCGTTGCTGGTCTGGCAGCTGGGGGGGGGGGGCGGCGGTCTGTGCGGCTGAAATGCAACAGCCCAGCCACAGGCTCCGGACCCCACAGACCACTCTGTCTTGGGCCCTGGGGAGTCTGAAGAGCTGAAGCTCCCCAGTGTGGCAGGGGCGGGAGGAGCCTTCACCTGCTCCTTCCTTCAGGAGTTTGCCGAGAGCTCTGTTCGAGGTGCTGGGGAGACCCCTCCCCGCCCTACACAGATGACAGTCTTTGGGGGGCAGCTATCAGATAAAGACCTCCATGATCCCCTTCCTGGGACAGAGAGGCCCTGGGATAGAGGGGGGTCGGACAAGCCTCTCCCCCAAGCGTCTGACAATATCACCATCAGGCATGGAATGTGTCCCCTGTTACAGGGCACACAGGACCTCAGGATGCCATCTTATTTGGAAATAGGACCTTTACGGAAATAATCAAGTTCGCCTGGCACGGGGTATGCGCCTGTGATCCTCGCAACTCGGGAGGTGGAGGCCGGAGGATCCCAAGTTCAAGGCCAGGCTTGGCAACTTAGCAAGACCCTGTCTCAAAGTAAAAAATTTAAAAAAGGTCTGGGGATGTGGCTCGGTAGTAAAATGCCCCTGGGTCCAGTCCCCCGTCCCGGAAAAGAAAAAAGAGGAAGAACCAAGTTAAAATGGGATCCTGAGAGTGGAGCCTAATCCATTATGTCCTTATAAAAAGGGTCATTTGACAGAGAGACAGCCGTGCCCAGGGACAAGATGATGTGAAGAGACACAGAGAATGTCACGCAAAGATGGAGCCCCAGAGAGACACGTCCGTGAGCCCAAGTGTGCCCGCACAGCTGGCAAACCCCCTGAGCCAGCGGGACCAGCAGAGGTCCTCCCAGCCGGCCTCAGCCTCCACAGCCGAGAGCCAAGACAAGTGTGCCCGTCAAGGCCACCCAGTCTGTGGCACTGTGTTACAGCAGCCCAGAGGGCATCAGCACAAAGACCATCCCCAACACAGGGGACACCAGAGCCCAGGTCCAGGATTCCACGGAGGGAGCTGGCTGTCAGGTCCTGACTCAGCCTCTTCCTAGCTGGATGACCTTGGGCGACCACTGACCTCAACTCTCTGAGCCTGGGTTTCTCTGTTTGGTCCCTGGAGGCCTCCCAGAATCATCGTCGTTAAGATCAACCAGTAAATAACAGGTCACAGCATGGCAGTAGCTCTGTCAGGGAGGAGTGGGGGACAGCACCATGGACTTCCTAGATGGCCGTCCCCAGGCTGGAGGTTTAAAGAAATCCACCCAGGATGGAAGAGTCAGGGTGGACATGGGAGGGGAAGAGGGTGCAGGAAGAGGACAAATAAAAAGGAAAAAATATCACCTAGAGAACGGCAGCTGGGGCCTAGCACAGTAGTGCTGGCCTGTGATTCCCAGTGACTTGGGAGGCTGAGGCAGGAGGATCCCAAGTTCGAGGCCAGCCTCAGCCACTTAGTCTGTCTCAAATAAATAAAGAAACAGGACTGGGGAGGTGGTTCAGTGGTAAAGCGCCCTTGAGTTTCATCCCCCGCACTGCAAAGAAAAACACTAGGGGAGAAGAATAACTCCCATTGCCATTGGTAGAGAGGCACATCGCCTGGTGGATAAACACCCAGCCTTCCTGGGTTCAAATCCCGGCCCCACCCCTAGCTGGCTGTACAACTTTGGCCAACTTACTTAACCTCTCTGTGCCTCCATTCTCCCATCTGAAAATGGAGAGAGTCACCACACAGACCTCACAGAGTTAACTCTGAAAATCAAAATGTACTCATTAGCTTGATCTGGGCGGCTGCACCACATGCACGGGTTTTAAAACATCACCTTGCACCTGATCAGTGGTTATGATTTTTATCTGTGCATTTAAAAAAAAAAAAGAAAATAGGCAGGAATACCGGGACAGCCCTTCACACATGCCGCCTGGTGCACAGCAATCGCCCTGTGAGTGAAATAAATAAAGGAAACGTCTGCAAAGCCAGTGTCCCTTTCAGGCAGCCCCCAGGGTACCTCTGGCCCAGTGGAGGCTGCCCCAGCCCTCTGTCTGCACCCTGCACGGGGGCACATGGGTGAAGGACTCCCCGTCCCTATCTGGGGACCCGCCTCAGCCGGGCAATGGAAGGCCAGTCCCACGCACCTGGAGGGAAAACACATTCCGCCACCAGGAACCGGGATCGCTGAAAGCTTTTGCTGGGAGGAGCCCGAGATTTTACCTTTGCCGGCCTGGGATCCCGCTGCCCACCTCCATGAACCCAAGGACAGATGGTGACAAAAGAAGTGGCGAATTTATTGGGCCTCTGCCATCAAGGGCTTTGGGGGAGTAACAGGTTGAAGATCGATAGGATGCAGGAGAGGGAGCAGCTCAGAAATGGCTTAGTGGGGAGGGGATTAGAGGGGACCGAGCGGGAGTGGGGGGGGGAACCGCCTGGCACCAGGAGGCCCACTTCCCAGGAGAGTCCGAGGAGGCTTTTAGACCCCCCGGGGCAGACTGGGGTCAGTCCCGGATAAAACTCCTAAGAAGCCCCAGTCCTGGCACCTGCACAGTTGGGAGGACTGGGAAGCACCCTGGGCGCTGTTTGAGGCGCGGGGCTGCTCCAGGGGAGTGCAACTGGGCATCTACCCCTGATCCTGGAGGCTGGCCTCCACTGAGGCTCGCTGTCTGCCTGGCGCAGGGATACGCCCTCACCCGAGGTATTAGTCTCCTGTTGCGGCTTTAACAAATGACCACAGCAGCCGTACAATTCTGTCCGGTGGAAGTCTGACCTGGGTCTCACCCATCCAAAGTCACGGTGTCAGCGGAGCTGTGTTCCCTCCCCAAGCTCTAGAGAGTCCGTGACCTGCTCTTCCAGAGGCCACCTGCATTCTTTGGCTTGTAGCCCCTGCTTTTTGGGACTCTGTGATTACATAGAGCCATCTGGATAATGCAGGATGACGGTCCATCACAAGATCCTCCATTTAAGCGCCTCTTCTAAGTCCCTTTTGCCATGTAAGGTAAGATTCAGATGCTCCAGTGATTAGTAGTTGTCTTTCTGTCTTTCTTTTCTTTTTTTTTTTTTTTGATTTGGCCTACTTGAATTGACTGGTTTGGCCCTTGTGAGGCAGGTACCACTATCCCCGCCACCCCCCTCTATCTTTTAAAGACAAGGAAACTGAAGATCTGAAAGGTAACCAACTTATCCAAGTTCCTGCTCCCAGGAAAGTAGGGACTCTTCCTTCCTCTGGCCTTGAACCAGGGAAGATGAGCCCCTGGATCCAACTGTATCTGAAGCTACCTTCAACTTTTCTCTTCAATAGCTAACAAATTGCCTTTTCTGGCTCAAGTCAGTCAAGTTGGATTTCCTGTTGTATGCCGCCAAGAGAGGTCTGGTGGCCATGGGAGTCCTCTGGGAAAAGGACAAGGATCCATGTCCCTTTCCCAAAGGACAGGGGCTGCAGGTGGGTGTTGGGCCAGTTTGCTAATCAGGATCAGCAAACGTTTTCTGTAAAGGGCCTAGAGGATGGCAGAGACGGTGGCACATGCTTGTAATCCTCGATACTCAGGAGGCTGAGCCAGGAGGATCACAAACTAGAGGCCAGTCTGGGCGGCAAGACCCTGCCTCAAAATAAAAACCTTAAAAGGCTAGAGATGTGACTCAGTGGTAGAGCATTTGCCTAGCATGTGTGAGACCCTGAGTCTCTTCCCCAGTAATGCATAAAAACCGAATAGTCGAATTTTCAGCTTTGCAAGATCTACCCCCTCGACTACACTTCCGCATCAGTAGAGCAAGACCAGCCCCAGTCCGAATATAGAGGAATGGCAGGGCCGTGTTCCAATAAAACTTTATTGACAACAACCACCGCGAGCTGGCTTTCCAGGTAACATGAATGCAGTGTGGACGCCTCCACCAGGGCCCCCCATGTTTCCCAGGCCCCTCCTCTGTTAGAGCAGAGGCCTGGGCAGGTGAGGATGGGGTCAGGTGGGCATCTGTAAGAACAGCTCCACAGCAGACCCTAGAGACCGGGCCACACAGGCAGCGTTGGGGGTAAGGAATGGACACTCTGGGCGGCCGTGCAGAGGAGCCAGGTCAGAGGCACCACAGGACGGGAGGGCAGGGGCCACAGCTGGACATCGGGCTGCACCTGCAACATGGCCATCCACGTGCCTGGGGCCCAGGGGTGATGGTGGAAATGGTGCCTCTGGCCACTGGGCGCGGGCTGGATGGAGGACCAGGAGTAGAAGCAGGGGACAGGGATCAGCTGCCACCGTGGCCGGGAGCCACAGAGGAGAGGTGGGAGGTGGGTGGAGTCGGGATCAATGTTCAAGGTCGAGCTGACAGGATCGTGCAGTGTGTCCACCCTGACCTGGGCCTCGCCTCCTGTCACCCTCTCTGGCGGCCCCTGCCTGCCCCGCCACCATGAACATAGCTGTCAAGATTTCTTTCTTTCTTTCTTTTTTTTTTTCTAAGAATGAAAAAAAAAAAAAGCCAACAATCTATTAACTCATCAATACAGAGCCCTGCCAATCTGTCCGTCACCTGGTCCCCGTCGATAACTCCATCTCGGGGCTGCCAAGGCGGGAGAGAAGAGGGAAAATGAAATATTTATAATTTCTTAAGGGACGAGGCCCTTCCCCAAGGTGATGTTTTCAGGTCCAAGCACATTAAGGATTCCATCACAGGACAAGCTCCGTGACTCCTGCTGTCATCTCAGCAGGGCAGGGACCCCACAGAGGGGAAAACCCTCAAGGACACCTCTGAGCCAGACTCTTTTATGTGGGAGCCTTGACTTTGTAGTCAGGCGTATAGATTTCCATCACTCATTGACTGTGTGGTCAAGGGCAAGTTGCTTAACCTCTCTGAGCCTCACTTACTTTCCCATCTGGGAAATGGAAACGGCAACCGGACCTACCTCATAAGGTCCTTATGGAGAAAACCAAGATGAGTGGGTAAGGCCCTGAGCACAGGGCACAGATGGAAGTCATTGGAACCATGTTTTCTAGGGGCCCATTTGATCTGGATTTTTTTTTTAAACTGGGCATTGAACCCAGGGGCACTTAACCACTAAGCTACATCCCAGCCCCTTTTATATGTTTTGAGACAAGGTCTCCCCAAGTTGCTCAGGGCCTCCCTAAGTAGCTAAGGCTGGCCTCAAACTTGCCATCCTCCTGCCTCAGCCTCCAGAGCCACTGGGATTCCAGGCTTGTGCCATCATGACCTGGCTTGATCTGGATCCATGGGAAGGGCACACCAGGCAGGAGGAACAGCCTGAGCCAAGGCCCTACGGGAGGGAGGAGCGTCAAGACTGAGGACTGCAGAGCAGTATGAGGAAGGGAGGGGAGAGGGGAAACTGGTGGGTGGTTGCCCAACCACAGTGGACTCAGATCAGGCGCCCCAGGATGGTGGGTGGGAGGTGGGATTGGCACGGATTGGGGTTATAAAAGAGAGACCCTGGCCCTGGCCACTCTTCACCTTCCAGAGGTGAAGTTGACCTGCAGACAGGCAGGAGTCTGTGGGTGAGCACAGACTCTCTCTCTGACCCCAGGGGTTGACATTAAGCTGGTTGTTCTCAGTCCACAGAGCAGGCTGAGTACCCCCTCTGCACTTCAGTACTATTTCTCTTTGTTGCTGTATCAGTCAGTTATTGCTGTAATGATGCTGCATAACAAACAACCTCCCAGTTCCAGGGACTTATGACAACAAATGTGCCTTTCACACATGTGAATCTGCAGGTTGTCCATGGGGCAACTGATCCAGGCTGGTGCAGCCGGGTAGCTCGGATCCAGGCCTCCTGGAGGGTGCAGATCAGCTCTGAGGGGACCAGACGTCCCAGGCCATAATGCATCCCAATGCATCATAAAAGGGCTGAAGATCAAGCAAACCTCTCACAGATATTGAAAGCTCTGCTTCTGTCCCACCCTTTAACATCCCATCTGCCAAAATGAGTCAACTGGCCAGAATCAGGGGCCAGGGAAGTGCCCGCCACCATGTTGACAGAGGGGAGGAGCATAAATCTATAACAAGGGAGGAGTGAAGGGTTGGGGACCAGGAGCAATGATGCAGTCACCCCACTCCTCTTACTTGAGTTCCCCCCCCACAGGCCCCTAGTTATGTATTTCAGGTAGAGAGATGGGTGATAGGTAAAAGATTGATAGGTGGTTGAAAATAATTGATACATGAAAGATACTTAAAATTTAAGTAGTATGTTCTATTTTATTATTTACAGTAAAACAGTGTTTTAAATAAACCATTGAGGGAGCTGGGGATGTGGCTCAAGTGGTAGCGTGCTCGCCTGGCATGCGTGCGGCCCGGTTTTGATCCTCAGCACCACATACCAACAAAGATGTTGTGTCCCCCGAAAACTAAAAAATAAATATTAAAAAAAAAATAAAAATAAAAAATAAACCATTGAGGCCAAGTTATATTCAACGCAAGGATGCACCCGTTTTAAGTGCGTAATTCGGTCAGTTTTGATAAATGGATACCTCCACGTCATCTGCACAACCCAGGGACACACCCTTCCCGTCACCCGAGGAAAACGCGTCCTGGTTTCTCTGTGGGGCCGTCGCCGCCACCCTGCCTGCCCACTCCTTCCTACCCCGACGTTCAGTTTTGCCGTTTCCACTGGCCTGTTAAAGGACGTCCCTGTGCACGCTCTTGTTTGTGGCTTCTTTCCCTTAGCATGAGATTTGTCTGACAGTCCCAGTGGGCCACCGAGGTGGGAGCTTGTCCTTCTCACGCCACCATCACCCGGGACTTCGTTTCCCAACTGACACCAGTGGTGCGACTTCCCACGTTGGTCCCTTTCTCACAGGCCACATTCCACGTTCCTCCTGTCGCTCTGCATGGCTCCTGGGGTCTCCTTCCCTGGTGGGATCACACACACACCCCTTCACCTAACCAGGGACAGTGCTCTGCCTGCTCGTCAATACACACAACACTGCCACAACCCTGTGCGCGTATGCTGTGTCTGCGACGTGACTCCTCCGCCGTGTCGATGCCCAGGAATTGCATCTCTGGCTGACACTGAATGCAAATGTCTAACCTCATAACCTGCTGCCTCCCTGCGCCCACACAGCCCCAGCAGTACACTGCAGGACTGTGACCTCCCCACAGCCTCTCCCCTGATGGTCCCCAACGTCCTGATTCTCACACATGAGATAGACCTGGGATAAACAGCAAATCGTTCGGTTTTCACATGCATTTCTTGGATTACGGATGGTTCCGTCCACTCTCATCTAGACTGTCCATTACAGTTGCAAGTAGGAGGCTTTCCTTTATTATTCTTTTGTTGTTTTTTTTTTTCTTTTGTGTTCTAGAACAGCTCATGTAATCCAAGAATTATCTGCTTCTTAACATTTACAGAACTCACCTATAACACCGTCAGGGCCTGGTGCTTTTTCTGTGGAGGGGGGCGGGCACCATCTCCCCCGACCCCTGCAGTGTGGGGTCTCTGGAGAAGCTCTGCTGTCTCTGATGCGACCTGTTGGATTCGCCTGAGCCCAAGAAAATATGCTGTTACCAGGTGACTGAAGAAGGGACGAGGCACAGATATGTAAGTGCAGAGAGGCCTCCGGGTGTGCAGTGTGGACAGCAGGCTTAGTTCAAGGGACAAGGGACTCAGGAGAGCAAGCAGGGGTGACACGCTGAAGCTGCAGGTCCTGTGCCCTGTGCCAGTTACGCCTGTCCGGGTACATCGTCAACATGTTCCCTGCCCAGTGCCTGGCTGTTGTGGTGCAGGTATGATCCTGCGTGTCCACAGGGGCACACAGCTGCCCATCACTCCCGCCAGTCCTGGTTGCAGGAGCTCTGCATGGTGTGTGTTCCCATCTTACAATCGATTATCACACATCATTTGCATAATCTGAAGCGCACACTGTGCTCAGTGCTTATTGTGTTATTTGGTAAAGATCACGCACAGGGTCTGGGTGCCTCTGTGTGCTGGGGGTGGGGGACATTACCTAGTGTGCCTGTGATGACACAGGCGATCTCATTACATGCATTTATTTGTTAAACAAAATCCACACACCAATTGTGTTTGTGTGCACACGCATGTGTGTGTGTGTGTGCGTGTGTGCGGTGACACGGCCGTGTCTGTTTCCACGACACCAGGTACCGTGCGTTTTCATGTTGGTGTCTGTCTTGTGGCACCCAGGAAGCCTCCCCTGCCCCCTCCCCAAGCCTGTCTGTAAAGACACTGTCGTTGTGTGGCTGTGTGTGTGTGTGTGTGTGTGTTTGCCTTTTAGTTTGCTCAGTGTTCTGTGACAACAGAATGCTCTCCCGCTTACCTTCCCTTGCACATTGAGATCCTTTGGGGATATCAAGGGCAAGCCAGAGAAGGGTTACCTGGAGAAAAGGGTTGCTAAGCAACCAAACACCCACCACCCCCGAGCACCACCAACCCAAAACTCCGTTCCAGGCCTGCAACCAGATTAGCATATTAATGAGGCTGTAATTTCCCCCCGAATTGTCTGCGCCGCACACTCACCCACAACACGCTGGCCCAGGAGTTTCCTATGCAAATAAACTGGTTTTACAGACTGCGACTTAATTAACTCATCAAGTTCATCCTCCTAACAGAAAAGGCAGACGAACTACAGATTAATGAACCTGTGTTTGCCGGCGCCTCTCCCTCCCTCGCCGCAGCCAGCCGCCTCTCTCCCTTTATGGCCCGTTCCTCGCCTGCTCCGGCCCAACCTGCTTCCCTCCTGGAGCCCATCGGGGGGTCCCTTCCACCTCCCTGCACCCCCGCCCGGCCCCGCCCTCCCCCGGCCCCTTCCCCAGCCCCCAGGTCCCCGCCCCCGGCCACTCGGGCTCCGCGGGCACCGTCCCCGCCCCGCCCCGCAGGCGGCTGGGGAAGCGGAGCCCTGGAAATGGGGCGCGGTTCCTTTAACGCGAGCCGAGCGCGCAGGCTTTCTTTTTGACACGCGGCGCCGGCTCCAGCCCCAGCCCCGAGATTCAATCAGCGGAGCGACTCGGGGACGGAGGCGCCCTCCCTCCTGCGTGCTAATTAGAAACGCCAGTCCCCGGGCCGCCCGCGCTCGTCAACTTCCTCCGCGTCCTGATGGAAGACGCGCACCCAGGAGGGGGCCCGGGGCTCTCCCTGGAGAAGTTGGCGAGCCCGGGGCGCAGGGGGCGCAGGGAGCCCGGGGAGGGGCGCCGCCTGGGGGGTGGACCTCCTCCTCCATCAAGAGCCCCTTCTCTCTCTCTCTCTCTCTCTCTCTCTCTCTCTCTCTCTCTCTCTCTCTCTCTCTCTCTCTCTCTCTCTCCTTTTCTTTTTTCCTAAGCCTGGGGAGGAAACCCAGGGAGGCCCCCGCCCTAGCACGGAGCTACAGCCGCAGCCCGAACCTCCTTTTTCCCCTCCTGACTTGTCCTCTCTGGGGCCCTGGGTGGCATCACCTCCTCCAGGAAGCCTTCTCTGGTTTGGTGAAGTTCAGCACTTAGATTCCAGCAAGGAAGGTGGCCCTGCATCCATCCCAAGGTCAAGGCTCCTGTCACCAAGCTCCACCCGAGGAAGGACAGGCCATGCCTCTCCCAGGACCACAGCTTAATGACCTTCTGGCCTCATCCCCATCCAAATCCTCCAGTGTCTCATGCGGGTGGCTGCATGTGGTCAACTGTGGGCTCCCTCTTTCCTTCCAACTGGCCTCCCCGGCTCCCCCTTCCTCCCCTGCTCAGACGCCCTGGGGGCTCCCTATGGCCTTTAGAACAAAGTCCAAGAGTGATGTGTGACCCAAGGCCATCTGGATTGGCACTACCTAATCTCCCCAGGTTCTCCCAGCAACAAAAATGCCGGTGATTTTGAAGCACAAGGGAGCCCAAGGATTCCCCGAAGCCTTCATTAAAGGTGCAGCCTCCTGAGCCTCACCTCCAGAGACCGAGCCTCCGCCCTGCTAGGTGGACCCGGCCCTGCACCCCCAACCTGCATCCCAGGTGATGTGATGCCGGAGGTCCTCTGACACGTGCCACTTCTCATTAGGGACATGGGGAGTGTAAGCAGGGTCCCCCACTGGTCACCACACCCCCACTGTCCCCCACTATCCCCCCCCCACTCATCTGAACCATGGACACCAGCAGCCCTCAGTCAGCTGTGTGTGATGGTGGCTGTCTCAGTGGTGACTTGGGGTCTGGGTTGTTTTTTTTTTTTTCCTTCAATGTTGGGATTGAACTACACCCCCAGCCCCGGGATTCGGACCCTTTTTAACTGTCCTGGAAACACAAGAGATGTTTGGTCATCAAAAATTAAAAAAATAAATAAATAAATCTCCCAAGTGCTGTGCCCTCGTGTTAATTCATAGAGGTCTCTGAGGCAAATAAAGCCTGTGAGTTCCAGAGGTCAGCTTCCTGGGTTTGGCCAGTGCCACCCCACCCCGCCCCCTTGCTGTTTGACCTTGAGTGACTTCCATCTCTCTGTGGGAATAGACAGTCCTCGCTTCATCTTAAAACACCCACAGAAAGCACCTGAGACACCCAGTTAGCGGTCAATGCCACCAGCCCTTGTTTACAAGTCACCCTGTCCCTGGTCCTCGGGGTCTGGGGCCCTGGGAGCTGTACACCGAGGTTCTGAGTCTGGTGCATGGGAGGCGCTCAGCCCGGGAGGGTTTGACCAGTGGAGTCGATGAATTCCAAGCGGGAATGTCCCTGGGGTCCAGCTCTTCCGCTCAGCCACACAAAAGACAGACACACCAATACAGACAGACGTGCACCCCAGGGACACGCACGTGCACACAGACGGCAAAGACACAGATCCAATCCACACCCAGGCCCCAGCAGCCGGGTGCCGTGGCGCACACCTGTCACCCCAGCTGTCTGGGGAGGCTGAGGCAGGAGATTCACGAGAGCTGGGTCAGCTTGGCCACTGAGGGAAACCCTGTGTCCAATTTTAAAATAAATAAATAAGGGGGGTGGCTCAGTGACGGAGCACCTGCCTGGCAGCTCTGGGGCCTGGGTTCCATCCTCCGTATTGCAAAAAAAAATAAGACACAATCAGACACTCAAAAACAGACACACAAAGGAGACAGACGCACAGATGCGCACAGGTGCGAGCATGCGCACCCAGACTGGCACCCGGACAGACACCGCCCCCGAGTAGACTCCTGGACCGCGGCAGCCGCCTCCATCCCTGGCAGCCTGCATTGATGTGTCAGGAGGTCGTCCCTCAGCTAAATAGTGTCACTGCCGTCCCTCCCTCTCCTCCCAGGCCTCCTCCACACCCATCCATCACGCCTATCTCCAGGTGCGGGGCCTCCCGGCCACCACAGGCAGGGGCGGCCAAAGCCACGTTGGGAAGCGGACCCCAAATCCCATCCCTGGACTTGCCCTCCGGTGGGGAAGGCAGGGCCCCCGCCCGGGGTCGTGGCGCCCACCCTATAGAGGGCAGAGGTTCCCGAGGAGAAACGCTCTTTCCCATCATTCATCAAAGATGAGATGAAGCCCCTGAAGCCACCATATCAGCAAAGCCACAGGTTCATTCTGGTATTCAACGAGGAGGGTGGTATTCAGGGGTTCGCCCTCTGCTGAGCTCCAGGGGGCATGATGGAGTGGTAGAGAGACATAGGCACAAGCCACAGCCTTTCAGCTGGTATTTAGTGCCATGAAGATCGAGGGGCTGGGGTGGGGTACTGCTTTAGACCAGGGTGTCTAAAGAGAAAGCAGCAAAGGAAGCTAGGCTGGAGTGAAGGGAGGGGCTGAGCTCAGAGGAAGGGGAATGGCCAGTGCAAAGGCCCTGGGGCAGGAGCAACCCGCACTGTATGGGCAGCAGAAAGGCCAGGTGGCTGGAGCAGAGGGAGCATGGGAGCAGGCTGGGGACAAGGAGAAGTAGGCAGGGAAGAGCCAGGTACATGGGTAGCCCTGGAGCTACTCAAGTGTGATGGGAAAGGGCGCCTCTTCCTCTGGGTGTGCCCCCAGGCATTCAAAACAGGGACTCAAATGACCACTGAATTTGGGGGGTTTTTGCAGCACTATTCATCAACCAAAAGGCGGGAGCCGCCTAACTGTTGCTCAAGAGATGGATGGTAAACAGAAGGGGTCTCGCCACCCAGAGGAACAGGGTCACATCCAACCCAACTCTCCTGCAAGAAGAACCTGGAAGAGGGAAGGGAGACGGTAGGTGTCCCTCCTCGGAGGGAGCAGAGTTTCTGTTTGGGGCAATGACGTTTGGGAACAGGATGGTAGTGACACTTGCAAGATGGGGTGAACGGACTTAAAGCCCCTGACACTAAAAATGGTTAAACAGCGAGCCCGGTGAGCTGGCACACACCTGGAATCCCAGAACCTTGGGAGGCTGAGGCAGGAGGATTACAAGTTTGAGGCCAGTCAGCACCTCAGTGAGGCCCTCAGCCATTTGGTGAAACCCTGTCTCACGATAAAAAACAGAAAGGGCTGGGGACATGGCTCAGTGGTTAAACGCCCCTCGGTACAATCCCTGATGCAAAAAAAAAAAAAAGATTAAAAAGTGAATTTTATTTTATATGTATTTTATCAAAATATAAACATCACTGCTGGCTACAGAAGAAACTGGAAGGTACCCGGATGAGCAAGGAGCTATTGTGAAGACCACCTCAGTCATCTGGGAGAAGGCAATAACAGGCAGAACTGGACGTACCCAAGGTGAGCTCATGTCCCTCGTGGTCTGCCTGGGGGTGTGCCAGGAGCCAGGAGCAGAGCAGAGCCCGAGAGCCAGGGTTCTGGGTCTCAGTGTTTGAATTGCAGGTCTTCCCCTCCCTGCTGTGTGACTTTGGGAAGGTGACCTCACCTCTCTGAGCCTGTTTCCTCCTCTGTTGAGTGGGACTCATGAAAGCACCTGCCTTGGGGGCTGTCGGGAGGGTGGGCTACGATAAGCCAAGGGTTTGTCCCCTGCCTGGTAGCAGAGATAACAAGCCAAGGTCACTGCGTGTGGCCAGAGTCCCAGCCCCAGTTCCCTCTTCTCCCCGCTTTGCGTCTCCTGCCCTCTGTCCTCCGTCGCCTCCTGCCATTTCCTCCCCCTTTTCTCTCCTCCTGCAGGAATGGCCTCCTGGTAGTGTGGTCTGGCCTGAGGCTTGTCACTGAGCAGGGGTCCCGCCCGCGTCTTCACTGGCTCCCACCCACAAAGAGAACCGCGAGCCCTCAGCAGCCTGCAGGGAAGGGATTTCTAGAACATCGGGCAGAAGGAGCGGGTCAGCAGCCTGAGGGGACGCACTTCATGCCCACCCTCTGAATTCAAGGTCTTCCCCAGAAGGTGAGCCAAGGCAGAGAGTGGAGGATGAGAAGGCGGCCCAGGGAAGGTTCCAGAATCCCGCTGGCTTTCTTCTCCCCTCGATCCTGAAACTTCCATGGCCTTGGGGAAGAGGGTGGCCACGGAGAGAGAGGAGCTGGCACCAGGCGCTGCCCCCAAGGCCCTCTGGCCAGGGATTCTGGTCGCTGGCTGTCCTCAAGTCACCAGGAAAACCCGTAGGAGAAGGGGCCTCTGTGTCCCGCCACCTCCTGGGTCCTGGGGGCTCCGCTGCGGGTGGGTGACACCCAGACTCCTCCAGACCCCCAGCAGGACCCCGTGCGACTGACCCCAGCTTCCCAGGTCCCCTCCTTAGGCAGCAAACAGTCCTTCTCTCAGGAACACCCTCCCTGCACCTTCCCGGGTACGGTGCCCAGGAGGCCTCAGCTTGAGAGTCACCTCCTGTCACCTAGAGCTAAATGAGGCCCCCTGCCTCGTCATTCCCTGTCATACAGTGACCGCCCCCCACCTGCGGTTCTGCTGCCCACCAGATCTCCTCTGCCCAACCCAGTGCTGACACCTAGTAGGTGTTCAATAAACACAGACCACACCCGGGGACACGCGCATCTGGGTTTCGGCAAGTGCCTGGGTGACCCTGCCTTACTGACCACGCTGGGACACGTGGGTCGCGGGTGGAATAGCCTCTCTCCACGCGCATGCAGATGCAGGAGCCTCTGACATGCTGCCCGGAGCGGAGGGGCCACCTCTCTCCAGAGCCCCACAGCTTCCACCCAAGGCCCTTCCTGGGCGCTCGGGGCTCCTGGGAACAGACCTAACCCCCTCTTGACACAGCAGGTCCCCCAGGGCCCAGAAACCCCAGGGGTCCAGTCCCCGCACCCAGGCCCCTTACAACTCCCATTTCCATCAGGGCCCGGGGAGGCTGAGGCTGAGGCTTGTTGGTCCAAGTTCAAGGCCAGCCTGGGCAATGTAGCAAGATCCTTTCTCAAAATAAAAATTAAAAAGGCTGGGGATGGAGCTCAGGGGGAGAGCATTCCTGGGTGAAATCTCCAAAAATAAAATGGAAAAAAGAAAAAAACCCCACTATTCCTATTTTAAGTTTCACCTCCACCAAAGGAGGCTGGGGTTAATGGAAGCAAGCCTGCTCCAGATTGGACGTTCCCGGGGACCAGATTTGACAAAAGCAAGCCCGCTCTGGATTGGACAGCTCTCACCTCCCGTCCTTGACCTCCACCTTCACCTCTTCCCGTGCCCAGCTTGGATTCCTTCCATAATGAGGGACAGGGAGCCCTCACTCCCTCACCACCTCACCCCAAGTAATAAAAATAAGTGTCTTCATCATCTGGAAAGAATGACGAGCAGGGACAGTGGGCAGGAAGGCCCTTTCTTCAAGATGCCCAGGCCCTGGGCATCCTCACGAGATCCACCTGGAGGCCACACACCTGAGACCAGCCCCACCCACGGAGCACGCAGCTCTCCAATGTGCAGAGCAAGACGGAGGCGCTCAAGTTGGAATTTTCCCCCCACGTCCAGCCGCGTGCTGGGAGCGGCTCCGGCCACCCTGGGCCTGGGGGTGCGTTGGAAAATCTGTGCCCGTTGGGAAGGTGTTCCTGCGGGTGGAGCAGGGTCCCCGTCCCAGAGGCCCTGACAACGTCCTGGGACGCTTTGGGCTGGATCAGGATGGGAGGTTCCACGGAGGGTCTCCTGGGAGGTCACAAGTCCTTAAATGTCACCCAGCCTCTCACACAGTTGCCACCCCAGGAGGCTGACAGGTGACAGCTTCAGGAATCCGCCCCCACCCAGGCCAGATTCTGGTGCTTTCCACCAAGCCGGCAAGAGTGAGCCTTCCAGAGAAATGACGGAAGGGGACACGGAGGCAGTACAGACAGCCCTGAGCGGGAGCCGTGGCCAGAGGGACACGTGCTCGCCCCCCTCCAACCTCCCACCAAAATGCCCATCGGCTGACCCCGCCAGAACAGGGACGCCATCCAGGGAGGTGGCCTCCTGACCATGGGAGGAGACCCCAACCCCACCTTTAGCACTACTCCCGCACACGCCCTGGCACAGTGCTGGAGCTCAAAGATGCTTGTTGAATGACTCAGTGACCTTGACCCAGCCTGGCCTAGTGACCTCGCATTTCCCTGCCTTCCCACTGCGTCCCCTGGTCTCTTCTTCCTGTGGGGTTCTCCACTGCAGTGGCAGCCTTTCCATGCTCTGACTTCCTGTCTTCCCACATGACCTCCCTCTCCCTGGTCCTCCCAACATCACCAAGCCACCTGCCTGAGGCTCTCACCAGGGCAGAACTGATGCTAGAACCATGTCTTCAAATCTACAAAACTGTGAGCTGCATAAACCTCTTTTCTTTATGCATCACCCAGCCTCAGGCATTTTGTTACAGCAACAGAAACCAGACTACTATCAACCCGGGGGTATAACTCAGCAGTAGAACACTTGCCTAGCATGCACAAGGCTCTGGGTTCCATCCCCAACACTGCAGAAACAAGGAAGGAAGGAGGGAGAGAAGAAGGAAGAAGTCAGAAAAATACAACAGCAAGCCACACTCAAAGCCTGACATAAATTTTTCCTCCTAATAGGTATTTGCTGGTTACCCCATTGATGAGTTCTTCCTCCAGATTATACACATCAGTCCAGCATCACAAAACTCTATTTTTAACCCTTAATCTCTGAGATTTCCACGTCTCCTTGGTCCATGCCCCAGGTGACCGTTAGACACCCCTGGGTTTCTGTGGACCAACTCCACTAACCCTCTCTGCGACTCTTGCCTTGGACCCCTGTGCCTAGATCAAGCTGATCTCTGAGTGTCTTCTCTTTATGACCAGTCTGCCAACAGAGGGACACAGAACTCCACACCTGCCACTAGGGCAACTCTAGCCCAGCTCTCCAGGAAGCTCCCGCCAATGTAAGTGCACAAACAACTCCCGATTCACAGATGGAGGGGTGGAACAGAGAGGTTGGGTAACTTTCCCAAGGCCACACAGTCAGGCCTCCTGGTGCTGAGAGTGACGAGGTGAAATGAAGACCTTCTTGCAGGAGACGAGAAGCAAGCCATAGGCTCAAGGTGTCCAGCCCTGGGCTGCCCTCCTCCTGATGTCCACCCTGCCCTCTGGGCACCACGTGGGAGATCCCCGGGCAGCCGCCTGCTCCAGAGCTCAGGCTCAGCAAGTGGGAGCCACCGGGGAAGGAAGGGCTTAGCCACGAATCCCCACTGCAGCGTCCCTCCTCTCATCAGCTACAGGGGACAGGGGACCAGGGACCTTTTGCAGAGCTTCCCCTGCCTCCCACACTGTTGGGATCCAAGCCCAGAGAGGGAGCCATTGTCCAGAGTGAAGGACGGTCCATTCAAAGTGACACACACCCCAGTCAAGCCCTCCTCCACTCACAGATTCAGACTCAGAGAGGCACAGTGATCCCCCCCAGCTCACACAGCAACGGAGGGACACTAGACAAGCTGAGGTTAATCGGGTGAATCATCCCTGTTGGCCTTGGCAAGTTGCCACTAGACAGCTCCGGGTTCCGTCTTCTTTTTAAATTAATTATTATTTTCACCATACAAAGCATGGGCTCTCAGGTGATCATTTAATCCATGTGTACAGTGTGTAATGGCCAAATCAGGAAAGCTAACATTTCTTTTTGGTTGTAGTTGGACACAACACCTTTATTTATTTATCTATTTATAGGTGGTGCTGAGGATCGAACCCAGGGCCTCATGCGTGCGAGGCGAGCACCCTACCGCTGAGCCACAACCCCAGCCCCAGAGTAGCTGACATTTCTATCTCAAATATCTTAAAATATTTCGATGGACACAGAATAATCGGACATAGTTATGGGGCACAATCAAATATTTTGAGACCTGTGTTTGAATCTAGGTAACGAACATTTCCATTGCAAGTGGAGACTTAGAGCTTCTCCTTAGCTCTTCATGAAGGGTATGACAGGAGGGTCGGAGCTGTAGCTCCGTGACAGGGGACTTGCGGAGCATGCATGAGGCTTGGCTTCCAGCGTCAGCCCTGTCAAAAATAGAGAGAGGGTGGGGGAGACTGCCTCTTCCTTTCTTCTTTGGTGAATATTCGTAGTGAACTCAAGTTCAAGCTTGGCTCTGCAGACACGGGTGCCGAGATCCCAGGAGAGTTGCTGGCCCTCTCTGCCCCAGCTTTCCCCATCTGTGAAATGGGCGGATTAACTGCACCTGCCCAAATAGTGCTCGTGAAGTGCTTCCTACTTCGCCCACCCCAGCATCCTCCAGAAAAGCTGTGGTTGACATTCCACATGTCCCCTGAGATGGGAGACCCATAGTGGAGACGCCCGAAACTGGCTGAATCTGACCAGACTGGTGTGCCTTTTAGACTGGAGGGACTTCTGGGGTCTTCTAAACCTCACAAGCTCCTGGCCCCTGACCGCCAGTCACCTCTGCACCCGCTGCACCTGCAGACTCCACAGGGGACCCAGAGATCCATGCAGTAAGGAGGGATCCAGCGGGGATCTTCAAAACAGAGCCTCCTCCGGTCTCCAGCACAGGGTCTGGACAGCAAGATGGGGCTTTCCACCAGCCCAGGGCATAGGCCATGCTTTCTCTACGTCCGCACCGTTGAGCCTTTGAGCTGGGTAATCCTGGGTGGGAAGGGGTGGGAAGAACCGTCCTGTGCATGAGGGTGCTCCAGGGTGTCCCTGGCCTCCACCTCCTAGCCTCCAGTACGAACCTCCACCATGTCCATCAACCAAATGTGTCTCCGAACACTGCCACGTGCCCCTTAGGAGACAAAACCCCATTGATGTAAAAGAAGCTTTCTGGCCTAGGAAGGGACAGGAGTGGGGACAGACACTCTGGTGGATAGAAGGAAAAGAGAAGGGGAGGGCAGGAGTGGCGGGGATTCCTGCTGGCCTTACAGGGGAAAGGGGATGTTTGACCCCTAACTGATCACATCGGTGCCCCCAGAGACGGGTGGGGATCTCCTGCCCCTCCTGCTCCTCGCCAAGGGCCCCCCTCCTCCTGTTTCTCTTAATAAGGGCGCGATTCCGTGCTGTAAATATTGATGGTTTTCTGTAGACAAGGCCCCTCTTGCGTTCGGTAGACAGTCACAGGTGGACGTGTGCAAACTCACGGGATGTGGAGGTCTCCCCTGCTCAGCTATGGACAGCTGGGGGGGGGGCGGGGGCAGCTGGGTAAAGCTCCTTCACCTTGGACCCTCGGCCACTAGCACAGCCCCTGGCACACAGTAGGTGCCCCAGACATGGTTACCAAGTGAGCAAACGACGGAGGATGCTTTTTGAACATCTCGTTTACCTTTATATACACCACTCCCCCAGCCCAGTCCCATAGCGGCTCCAGGTTTTGTTCTGGGGCTCAAGGGGAGGGATAAGGAACGGAGACTTGTCTTTGTAGAATGTTTTCATTACGTAAAGGAAGGTTCCCCTCTAGGGTCACCGTGACCACAGTGGCCCAGATAGAGCCTCTGGACAGGAGCTCTGTGGGAAGCTTGGTCAGCCCTGGCCCCGGGATGGGGTGTTGAAAAGCCCTTTGGTGACTCTGAGACTTGGCCTCCCACCCTCTGCCTTCTGCATCCATTCCAGGCCCAACAGAGTAGATGTGCTTTCTCAACGAGGACGGCCACTCTCCCAGGACACACTGTCCTTTATAAAGAGGAAAGAACGCAGCCTCCATGGCACCAGCCAACATGCGGGCTGCTGCCCTCTCCCCCAGCTCCCAGCACCCCCAGGAGGCAGACACAGCTCCCGTCCCCGTGGACAGAGATTCCCAGAGGCTGCGCAGCTGGGCGCTCGGCATCGGAGCTGGGCGGGAAGCCTCCTATCAACAGGTAGGAAAAGAGCTCCTGACCGACAACGTGAGATGGTAACAGATGAGACTCACCTCTTTCCTTGCACCGCCTTCTCCCAGCCCTGGGACATCCTGAGCCTCTCCTTCTCTCCCATCCAAGGCTCTGACACCAATTAAACCCACCAAGGTGATCTCTCCCGGACACTTTAGGGGACAGACACAGACTTTGACCCCCACTCCACAGACTCAGAAACTGAGGCCCAGAGAGGCTAAGTGACTTGCCCAAGGTCACGTAGCTAGTGAGAGGTGTCACCAGACCCCAGCCTAGGAGAAAAGGGCCCAGAGTCTGGGCTGTCCATGGACTGTGTCCCCGCCACCACACGCGGGGCTGGCGGGCTTTCCAAAGCTGAGTGGTCCCCATGTCTTCCCGGGCTTCCGACTGCCACCCTCTTATCCGGACCCAACTGAAGGTGAGCCACCTGAGAACCAGTGAAAGCCACCCTCCAAGGCCATCACCCCATTTCTCTTCCCTGACTCAATCCTGCACCCAACCTGCAGATTTCCCCCCCCCCCGCCCCAAGGACTGTGTTCTCTTGTGGTCCCTTAAGCAAGATTTTTTCCTCTTCTTTTATCCAAAATGGGAATGCACACAGTTAGCTGCAGAACCCAGAAGATGGACCAATAAAGCGCAGTCCTTCTTCAGCTCTGCCCATCCATCTCCACCTACTGCTGCGTCTCTGAGGCCATCCATGTGCTCCATCATTATTTGTTCATCCAAAAAATATGCACCAAACCACTATGTTCCAGTACCTAGCTGGGCATTTAGGGGTTAAACAGTAGACACGATCTACAGTCCCACTGCCCTCATGGAATGGATATTTTATTAAGGAAGACAGATAATATGCAACTAAACATATTATCAGGATGATTCTAAGCCAGGCATGATGGTGTAATCTCAGCTACTCAGGAGGCTGAGGCAGGAGGACCACAAGTTTGAGGCCAGTCTCAGCAATTCAGTGAGACCCTGCTTCAAGATAAAAACAAAAAGGGTCAGGAGGTGGCTCAGTTGTAGAGCACTCCTGGGTTGGATCCCCAGTAGTACAAACTAAAAACAAATAGGATAAGTCTAGATATTAATAAGGGCTACAAGGGCTGGGGTTGTGGCTTGGTGGTAGAGCGCTTGCCTCCCGTGTGTGAGGCATTGGGTTTGATTCTCAGCACCACAAACAAATAAATGACTCAAATAAAGGTTCATCAACAACTAAAAAAGAAATTTTAAATAAGGGCTATAAGAAAAATAGAGACTGCAGAGGGACGTGGGAGGGAATGTTTTTAAGTAAAACGGTCAGGAAAGACTTCGTTAAGGAATTGACATTTGAGCTGAGACCTCAGTGATAGGAAGGAGCCAACCCTGTAAGGATCAGAGGGCAGAAGAGCAAGCCAAGCGCAAAGGTCTGGAGGTGAGAAAAGCGAGGCCTGTGTGAGGCCCAGCAGGGGGGTGAATGTGCAGGGTACAGAGATAGGAAGGGGGAGCCCACGAGGAGAGGTGGGCAGGAGCCAATCACAAAGAGCCCTTCACACCAGGATAAGGAGTATGGATTGTGTTCTCAGTGCAACGGGAGCTGCCGGAGGGTTAAAGGCAGAAATGACAAGATCTGATTTATGATTTTAAAATATAACCTTAGTTATAGTGTAGAGAATAGATGGAAGAGGAGGTGAGCATTGGAGGAATGGGGGACCTGGTCAGGAGGAGGCTGCTATAAAACAGATGAGCTGGGGTGGCTGAGACCAGAGTGCTAATGCAGGAAGGTGAGGAGCAGGCGAGTTGGGAGGCAGAGCTGGCTGACTTCGCTGACGGATTGGACCAGAGGCAGGAGAGGAGCTGCGGTGGGGGAGGGGGGTCCGAGAGGACTCCCAGGTGTGAGCCTCACAGAATTTCACACTGAGCTGGTCCCATTGGAGGGGGGGGAGCCACCCGACCCCACAAAGGGACAGGCCTCTCTTCTCGCCATTATTTCTTGCTTTCAGAGTTACCACTAAAGCTCACTTCCAAACACAGACCACAAGCCAAGGTGGTCTGGGAAACCAAGGAGACTCTGCTTTTTAAAAAGTTATCAGTCTCACCGCTGGTCCATTCCCAGTGCAGCCATCTGTGTGGCTCCCCTGTAAAGCATGGAGTATCAGAGCAGGCACAGGATCCAAAGCCCACAAAACCTGGATAGCAACACAGGTCCTTTCTGTGTGGTCATAAGTAACAATAAATGTTTCAGAGCCTCCGTTTTTCTCATCTATAAAATGGGTCCAGAATAAACATCGACTCTTTTTTCAGAGTTGCAGTGAAGATCAAGGAATCCAATGCACATTGTGATCACTCAAAAAAAAATGACTTTATTATCATTTTTCTTATGCCTTACTACCCAAGGTGAGGGCTTCCCTTATGACACATGGAGGTTCTGTGTTCTGAGAGGCTGAAAGGCTTGTGACCTCAAGGCTTTGGTCTTAATTACAGATCTAAGTGTATTTGGATAAGAAGCTAACAGTCCGGATCTGCAGGAACTGGAGTACCATTGTCCCCATCCCATAGATGCAACCTCTTGTTACAAATGATCCCAGTTGGAGAATTCAGGTTATTTTGCCTTCATGGGCAAAGAAAATATCTACAATATTCCGTGGAGAACCAGACAGTCGTATGCCACTGAATTAACGGGGAACCCTCTCCATATGTAATGGTGATGTCAACAGCTGGACTTGGCTGACACCTCTGCACTGGGGAGGTTTGAAGTGTAGTGAGAAGATCAAATAAAGAGGGGCCCATGGGGCCTCGGGGCTCCCGGGGAGGCAGTGCATCTATGAGATGCCACTGGGAACAAACCCATGTGCACGAAATGGGTGCTCTTTCCCAGGGAGAGAGTTTGTGATTGTTCCTCTCTCTAGCACACAAACTCCCCTAGATGGGTGCCACATGCAAATTTGAACAGAGGTGTGGACACTTGGTTGCGTCCATGCTGGGCACTTAGATTACACCTAGGATGTTTAGAAAATGAAGCACCAGATGATCCCTTTGTACCCAAACTTTCCAAAGGCATCATGCCCCTCTGAGTAATCCCAAAGGTCGCTATCCCTGAAGCTCTCGTCTCTGCCTCAAAGGGTTAAGCCAACTTATGTCCCTTACTGGGACCCTCACAAAACCTCTTTCTTTCCTCCATTAGGCAGGTGCCTTTGTCTCCTCACCTTCCCATGCAGCCACCAAGCCTTCCAGCTCCTAGATTTTTCTACCCCAGAAATTAAAGTGGCAGGGAATCTGGTATTCCCCAAACCAAAATTTCAAATCTAAACTCCCGGCCTCCTCTTCACAATAAGTCCATGGGCAGATTCGTGGTACTCACGACAGTTTCGTTCTATTGTTTACAACGTGAATTTTCATTTCTTGGGAGGGTGGAGAAGAGGTACTTGTGTCTTTTATGGAACATAGTTAAAATGAGCCTTCTTACAGAATTTATCTAAGCAACAAGAAATCGTTTCTTAATCAATCGTTTCATCCTTTGAGATTGCATTCTATATTGGCCCGAGTATAGGACACGGTTCTAAGGAGAGGCAAAGGGAAAAGGGGTGAAATACATTCAAGGGGCGGCAGGAGTCACAAAGTGAAGACGCAAATCAAGGATCCCCGAGGAGCAGGCCGACTGCAGCAGCCCCTCGCCCCCAAGGCGGTGCGGAAGGTTCAGCACCGCGGACAGCTCCCGGCTCCGGCTCCCGGCTCCTGTCTTTGTCTAGGTCCAAACTCCGGCGCCAGTGCAGACCCTGCAGCCGCCACAGGCGCGCCCCTGCCTCGTGCGACAAACCTGCTTGGGAGAGAAAGAGACAGAGAGCAGAGCAGGGCGGTAGAAGCCTTTTTCTATCCTCTTCCCGCCTCCTCCGAACTTGGCCCTGACCCCATCCCGCTGCATCAGAGGGGTCGATGTTAACTTGGGTTCACCGGAAACCTCGCTTCTGTCTACCTGGTATTGGGGTGAGTGTTGGGGGCCGGGGGTCTCCATGGCGAGGGCAGTTTTGGTTTGGAATTCGTTTCAGTGTTACTGCCCGAGGCCCCAGCCACATCACCTCGCCTTGGATTAAAACAAAAATACAAACATAAAAGGCACGCACACACACACACACACACACACACACACACACACACACACACACACACACACGGCGATGTCCAGCGCTTCGCGGGTGCGTCTCCCGGCACCGCACAAATGCCCGGTCCAGCTGAGCTTTTCGCCCCAAGACCCGAAACCTCAAATCCAGGGGAGGGAAAACCAAAAGTCCGAGAAGCCAGATAGGATGACACCGCGCGTCTTCCAACGCAGCCACGTCCCCCTAGAGAGGGGCGATGGATGCATGGGACGAGCCTGTGCACCTCCCGTGCACCAACGCCGCAGCGCTGCTTCTCTCTTTGCCCACAAAAGCGTCTGGCTCCGAGTTCAACACGCCACCGAGGCTGCTCAAAATATTTGTTTTTTATGGGTCATTTCGTAGGATCCAGGATAAAAAGGGATTTCTTCCCACGTTCTGCTCAGCCAGAAACCTCGCCTCCCCCAGGATGTGGAAAACGCGAGCTCGTGAAGCTCGCTCTCCAAATCCCACACCCACCTGCGTAAACACACACGCACACACACACACACACACACACACACACACACGCTCTCTAGCCGGGGGTCAATGAAGTTCTGCGCCTCCCCGAGCTTGGAGAAGTAGGCGGCCACGCTCCCCTTCCATTCTCCGGAATCCGTTCCCCCACAGGAGTCCCCGGGCAGGGGCAGAAGGGCAAAGTAACTTTAAGAACGAACCGCCGGCAAGGGGGTCTGCAAATGCGTTGGTAGGAAAGAAAGGATTCTTTGCAGACCCCCTGAAGCTTGGGGGCCCGCCTTTGGGCATCGCAGGGCGCAAGGAGACCTCAGCCACCAACCAACCAGCCCTGAGATCCCCCAATCGCGGCGAATTCATTTGTACTCGCCTCCAAGATAAGGCACCTCACCCCCCCACACACAAACACACACACACACACCCCTCCAAAAAATCCCTGAATTTTTTTTTTTCTTCTAAACAGAATTCTGCCCTCCCCGCCCTCCTCCCCAAGAAACCTGTGGGGGAGAAAGGCCACCGCGCAGGCTGAGCAGCTCGGAGGAGTTTCCGAGAACGCCCCGTCCCTGCTGCGGTTCCTGCGGAGCAGAAGGGCGCACAGCGGGGTAAACATACTCGCCTTGGGAGGAAAGAGCTGGGGTCGCCTTCCCTGGTCCCCTCCCCCCTCCCTGGATCCGCCGCGGTGGGCGCCTGGGGGGGGTAGCCGCGCCCCCCGCACACACCAGCCCGCTGTGGCGCGCAGGGTTCAGCCCCGCTGCTGTGTAAACCGCCGCTTTCCGATGCAGATTTCCCTTTTAACACCTTCTAAACAAAGGCTAATGAGGCCACTGCATTACTCTATCAACACACAATCATTAGCAACCGAGAAATACACACACGCATACACACGGGCGCGCGCACACACGCGCACACACACACACACACACACACACACAGCGCGGGCTGCCAAAGTCGGGCGAATTCTAAAGGAACCCATATTAGGCTAACAAAAAGGAGGTAGGATATGGAGGGGCGGGGAGAGGGAGTAGGACAGAATGGAGGGGGGAGGGGAAGGGAGAGAGGGAGAGAGAGAGAAAGAGAGATGCGCTATCAAAACAGAAAAATATAATAAAGACTAAGAGAACAGAGGAAAAGCAAGACGCCGACTAGCTAGTTGCAGAAAGAATGATGAGAAAGTCCAGGGACCCTTGTATCTGAGATGAGGAGAATGGAGTGGAACTGTGGGCATCTTCTTACCAATAGCTCCCAAGGCCTGGTGGATGGCCTCCATCTCAGGTACACTCAGCAGGGCCAGGAGGCCTGGCCACAGCCTCCTCCAGCCTCAGATGCAGAAGGACTGGGCCACTCCAGGCCCAAGCCCTAGACAAGGATGAGGAGAATCTCAGCCATGGTCAGGGCTCACCCAGGGCTAGAGCAGTGCTGTTGGCCGCCTGGAATCTACTTCACCAAACAGGGTAGCCAGGGCCACTCTGGGACACGTGTGGGTCTTTCCCTCTCTGAATAAAACCCCAGACTTTCCCTCACAAGTGGAGGGACTGGACTGCACCTTTCCTTTGATGTCAACAAGATCCCCCTTTTGTCCTCAGGGGACTATACAGACTGCACCTTCCCAGAAACTGGAGCAGGAGTTTGGCCCTGAGGATGAGCGCCCAGGAGTGAATGCAGCCTGTTTGTGCTGGTCCAGCAGCCTGAGTTGTGGAACTGCTTGGGGGTGCCTCCGGGACCGACGGGGCTTGCAGGAAGGAAAAGGACCTCAGTCCCTGCCCTGGGTGGTTGAGATCTGAAATCCCAACAAGCTATTCAGATCAAAGCTGAATTCAGGCTCAGACACGGCCTCCTCACCTGCTCCAACTTGGAGATGTGGAGCCTGGAGAAGGCTCAGGCCCCCAAAAGCTGACCCAGCGGGTATTGTCCCACCGCTCACCCTCTGGCCCAGCAGTTCCTCTTTAAAGTTCAAGTTCTGGACTGAGCTTGAGTTCAGACCCAGGAACGCCCCTTCCTGGAGCTGGAGTGAAAGTCTTGGGGAAGGAGTGAACTTGTCGAAGGGTCCCCGGCAGCTCTCCCAAGGAAAGAGGGAAGAAGGAGGGAAGAAGTGGAGAGAGGGGGAAGGGAGGGGGAGGGATTCCCTGCCTTTTTTGATTAAACGTCCCAGGTCGGGCCTGCCCAGTTAACGAGACCGTTAATTAAGCCGTGCACAATTCAACTGTCAGGAAGGCCCTGCGCCCCGCAGAGAGGTTCTGGAAATCAAGCCGTCCACGGTGGTGCGCGAGTCCAGGGTTCCATGCAGGCGGGCACCCGCTTCCATCTGGAGACCCGAACCCTCACCCACTCCGCCCTCGCCATCCCTTCAGCGACACCTAGACCTGAACCCACGCCCAGACCCAGGCATCACAGCCCTGGGCCATGCACTCCGGTCTGCTTGGGTGCACAGGATCTCAGAGTCCTCCAGCAAAACCCAACTCCCGAGGACAGAGATTGGGGACCCAGTCTGTCGCCTCCGCTCGCCGGATCCCGCCAGAGCGCCAAACCAGCCACCAGCGGCTCGGGCCTGCAGGCGGCGGGCGCAGGCTCCACGCCCACTCCTACTCCGGGGCAGATTCCCGCCGGCGGCGGGCCGTGCGCTGCGGCGCGGCGGGACGCTGAGTGTGTGTGCGCGGCTCGGCCTATATTTACACCCCAAACAAAATAATTACACTTTTGTCGGAGGGAGAAAGCCAGTGATTAGGCGCGGGCTCTTTGCGGCAAAACAGTTTCTCAGTGGTACACCAGTATAATTTTTCACGGCTGGCTGAAATCAAAGAGGGGAGGTAATGAATCCGGCGAGCAATTTAAATTTACAATTTGTAACGCCGCCGCCGCCGCGCAGACCCGGCCGAGAGCGCAGCTCCCAGGCGCTCGCTGCGTTTGTTTAATGTTAAACCGCGCCGGCTCTTGGGGTGGGGGGGGGGAGTTCGTGTGCGAGTTGGGGGTGGGGAGGCGGTAACGATCGAAGTCGCGAGAGGACCCGCTGCTTCGCCCGAGATACCGAGGGGAGAAGGGAGCGAGGGGCGCGCCCCCTAGATCCCCCCTCCCAGCCACCGCGGCCCCCAGCGCGCGCGATCTTCAAAAAAAGCAGGCCACTCGCGGCTATTCAAAGGGAGGGAGTGCCCTTAAGAGGGACCAGGAGAACCACTAGCCGCCAGTGAAGCCCTGGTCCCCGTTTCTGCAGAATCCCCCAGGCCGGCGACTCCCCGATCAGGAGTACAAGGCGTGCAACTGAAATGTCCTCCTCTTCCACCTGCGGAAAAGGCGGCTCGGAACGGCCGGAGGAACCTCCTTCCGGCCACTGCCCCGAGTCCCTGGCTGGAGGAGTCCAGGAAGGTACCCGATGCCCCACCTCAGCTGCCTTAAAACTCTCACTTGGGGCGGATGTGCAGCCTCCTCGCCCGTAATTAATTACCGAACTCAAGGGGGAATATGCAAACCGCAGATTACTAACTCTACAGGGCTTAAGTGATTGGAAACAGATTATTATCTTGTTTGTCTTTTGTCTGTTTTACTTATCCCGCCGCCGTCTGTCGAGTTGTAATGTTGATACTCTTTACTCTAGGAGGAAGATTTTTATATAGTAAATTCCATCAACATCTTGTATAAGTGACATTGCGTCTCCATGCATTACCCTGTTAAGACACAAGCGGTTTATTAGTTACATATAGGAGGGGATTTCACTGCCTGGTCGCCATCTGTTAACGCTGCTGGGGCGGGATAATGCCTCTAATCGTTGGTCTGCCGGCGTTTGGGGATGCTGTGGACCGGGGAAGGTGATGGACTGGTGAAAGCAACACAGGCTTCCAGGCATGGAGGGGCAGCGAGGGCGGGCAGAGCCGTTCCTGGAACTGAAGTTGGGCTGTGTGGAGGGCGAACCCCTAGAGGTGGGCAGTGCTGCGACCTGAGCAGATTCTGCTGTAAGAGCTGAAAGATCAGACCAGGGCTTCTGGAAATAGAACCCTCTTCTGCAACCAGGGATTTAGCACAGGGTGACCCACCCCTATCCAGGCTCAGGGAGACCGGGGGCAGCTGCTGCTCTCTGCTAGCCGTCCCTATCTTGCGACCTACCTGGCCTGCCATTGCGCAGTGACTAAGGCCTGGCTGTGCATTGGAGAAGAGGGAGGGAGGATTTGTCAGAAAGAGTCAGAAAGAGCTAAGGGACACAGGCTGAGCGTGGACCCAGCGGGGCTGGGGAGGCACACCGATCTGGGTCCTTGAATTTTTGGTGAGGTCTCCATGGAGTGTGAACTCGGGTGCCTAGTCTGGAGCAGAAGAGGCTCCCGGGTAGAGAATTCGATCACCGTAGAGGGTATGAGTGGGGGTGTGAGACTTCTTCCCACACCCCCAAATCTGTACGGGGTGCACAATGAGAAAAGTCACTCGCAGCATTAGCCAGACGCTGGACTCAGAAAGCAGCCCCGGCAAAGAGGAGCTGAGGGAGACAAAAAGAGAAAGGAGGAAATAGAGGGAAAGGGGAGGGAGAAACCGGTAAGGGAGACAGAACAGACTCCGGGCCTGAGATCGAGCCAGAGCCTGGAACAGAGAGGTGAGAGCTGGAGCCTCGCTCGCTGGATGAGACAAAGACGGAGAAGGCAGCAGGCGGCCGCACACTTCCCAGGAGCTGGGGCCTCTCCCGTCCTCTCTGGGTTCTTTTTTTTTTTTCCATCTATGCCCTGCCAGAGCTCAAGGACCATTCATGCCCCAGGCGGGCAGAGCCAGGTGCTACCAGAAACTGCAGTTTCCTTTGAGGCTCTCAGAGCCTCTCTCAGCTGGGCCTAGGAGGCCAAGTGAGAGCAACTCTTCCTGAGCCAGAAGCCTCACTACTGTTCTATGTAGTGCCTGTCCCCGGCCAGACAGAGGGTGAGGGGACAGTACTGGCAAGCAGGAGCAGCCCATTTGGACTCCTCTTCCAGAGGCCCAGCTGGTGGGTCAGTGACTCACCAGAGACCAGCACCCAAGGATTCTCTGTCACCAGTGAGACCTTCTCCTCTAGAGACTGTGGGGGGACAACGCTTGACCTGACTAGGAACTAGGGCGAGAGTAAGCATCTTTGTGCTCCAACACAAAAATCTCACTCCTCCCAATCCCTGAAAGGTAAACACCACTAGGAGCACACACAAATACAAACACCCTCCCCGACCTAGAGGAGTCACATAAACAAAAATTTGCTGTCTGAACACACAAACAGGCACTCGCCCGTGAAGGCACCCAGATCTACAAAATTCTGCACTCCAAATGCCCAAGCCAGACCTCAGTCACACACAGGGAGGGTCTAAAACCTGCAGAGTCTCATCTACACACACACACACACACACACACACACACACACACACACACGCTCAGATTTTTTAGAGTATACTTTCACATCAGTGTTAACACGCACACGTAGAAATAATCTTCCACAAACACACTGACACATACAAACATCCTCACATTCATGCTGCCTCACGTAAGCACACATACACACACACACACAAACACCAAAATGCACACACACACAAATATTAGGAGGACCATACGCAGTTATAAACATGCATTTTTGCACACACACAGAAAAACACATACCAAAATGCACTCCCCAAATGAACACACCAAAATGAACCGATGAAAATATTGCAATCTCCAAACAGCAAATATACACTAACAAGCTCAGGGAGTCCACCCAAACAAACATTTGATGCCAAGTCTTGGCACAACAGTCTTCTGGGCCCAAGCCCTACCCATCAGCCCTCTTATGAACGCCGCCCTCCCACCAACCCACTCTGAGCAGCCCAGGAGCAGAACAAATATCTGAGACACACAGTCCCATCCTCCCCAGCTTGGAGGCTCCTGAGGGTGGCCCCGATGGCCTTCAAGAGGGAAAAAAAAAAAAAAAGCCCTGGTCTCTTCTCATCCCTCTCAAGCCCACACACTCCCCACCCACCCCCAGACCTGCAGGGACACATACAAGCACACTAACAAACAAGCATATTGCCCACAAACTCAGAGTCTTGTGGAGCTAGGAAAGCCCGGGGCTGCTCCTCCCGGGCCCTGTGAAGGGCCAAACTTCACACACAGCCGCCCGCTGGTGGGATGAGTGAGAACAGTGCCCAAGTAACCCCCAGCCTCTCTGCTCCGGTGGGGCCACCCACTCACCTTGGCGCCTGGACCTACTGATCTGGAATCTGGAAGGTGTGGCCGGGAAAGGAGAGATGTGGTGAGGGTCACCTGAGTCTCTGAGTCGCCTGAGTGGAGACCCATCCAGGGTGGACCTCATCGCCCCCCTCTACAACTCTCTGAACTGAGTGACCGCTGCGCTCAGGCCTGAAACTCTGGCGTAGGGGATCAGGCCACACACACACACATACACCGCCCCAACCCGGGTCTGGGCAGAGGCCTGGGCCCTGTGGCCAGGCTGGAAAAGCTCCCCAAGCCGCGTGGCCTCCACTCTTTCCATGAGAAAGGCCCGGCTGGGCCCCAGCTTAGTGTATGACAAAAGAATCCAGAGTCCAGAGAACCGCGTTGTCGCAGCTCCAGGGCTCAGACCCCGGGGGCACCGGAGTGCAGAAGTCCAATGGGGGTGGGGCTGGGCACGGGAAGGGGAGGCGGACTAGAGCGCGCTCCCGGCCTCGGGCAACTTCTGCAAGTTCCAGGGATGGCAAAACGGGAAGGGAGGCCCCTCCCTGACTAGGCCTTGAAACCCCGGCCCCCAAATATTGGCGAGGAGAGAGGAAGAAAAAGTCCGTGTTCGTGTCGCGCGCCCCGCACCCCTCCCCCAGCCCCAAACTGGAAGGTAAATACTTACTTAGCCTCCGAACCAGGTAGAAGCTAATACTCAACAATACGGATGCCTTGTTTTTTTTGCTCTGTCCGGACCGCAACGCTGTAGCCAATTTAGATATGCTATAAATTTAAGAGGTTGCCATGGCCACGGCGCGCCCATTGGCCGCTGGGCCCCCTACGTGCCGCGCCACGTCACCAAATCTGAATAAGGATGCGCGAATTAGGCGGCGGCCAGACAAAGATGAGGATCGGGACCGCTTGAAAGTGGGGGAAAGTGCCGGCGCCTTCGCCACCGGGGAAAGCCGCCCGGCAGTGCCGAGGCCAGCAGCCACCGGAGACACCTGGGGGAGCCCGGAACAGGCGCCGGGGCGCGCGCAACTGGGGCATGAGGTTGTGAACGCTACCCCCCACCAACCCACTCTGGGCAGCCCAGAGCCAGGCCAGAGATCGTCCAAGGACTTGACTGGCTGAGTCTAGGTCCGGACCGGACTCGCCGGGAGGCGGCGGCGACAAGAGGCGGAGAACAGCCGCGGGGCCCCGAGGCCCAAGGGCCAGCGGCCCCTAGGGACAGCGAGGCGGCCGGAGCCGCCAGGGCTCGGGGCTATGATGGTGCACTGTGCCGGTTGCGAGCGGCCCATCCTCGACCGCTTTCTGCTGAACGTGCTGGACCGCGCGTGGCACATCAAATGTGTTCAGTGCTGCGAGTGCAAAACCAACCTCTCGGAGAAGTGCTTCTCGCGCGAGGGCAAGCTCTACTGCAAAAATGACTTCTTCAGGTAAGAGCCCGCCCTGCCCGCGCTCCACCAGGGCGCAGGGTAAGGGGGACCAGGTTGCCCATCCCAGCCTCCCGGGCTCACGAGCGTAGCTAGGAGCAAAGGCCCTCTGCTCACTGTCCTCGGTCCCGGAAAGGGCCGAGCCCAGGCGGAGGAAGAAGGACGCGGCCAGCTGCCCGGCCTGCCCTGCCCCTCCAGGGGGTCGGTGCAGAGGGCAGGGGAGGAAGCCCTGACAAACTTGCTCTCCATCCGTCCCTTTCCCCTGCCCAACGCTGCAAGCCCAGGACACATGCGTCAAGCCCCATTCAAGGGAGAACGGTTCTCCCCAGAGTTAGGGGCCGCTGGAGGCTTCTCCCTTAAGCAGAATGCAGAAGACAGGGTGCCCTCCTGGACACTGAGAAACTTCCCCGCTCCACGGGAAGGTCGGGAAGGTCGGCCCTGGCTACAGGCAGAAGGAATTTGCCCTTCCATTCCCCCAACCCCTTAAACCTTGCCTCCCATGTTGAACAGCACCAACGAAATGGAGGCTGGGAACCGGGATCTTGGAGGTCTAGCCGGGGCTGTGGCACCTACCTCCCGATCTGTTTGGGGCCCACAGGCCAGGACGGCTCACTTCTCTGGGCCTCAGTTTCCCCAGTTGGGAAAGCTGAGGGGCAGCCTAGAATCCTGCAGGGCTGGGTTTTGGGCTGCTTAGCCTGCCTGCTCCTACTGGGCATCAGAGCCAGCTTTGTGAGTGCAAATTCCAGGCGCTGAGGGAAGGGGGGGGGGAGTGTGATTAGCACCACAGAGAAAGGCAGCCTGCCGGCCCCAGCACCCGGCACCAGGGAATTTGAATAGGAGAAAATGTCAGCCGCGCCTTTACACGTGTAAACTCCCCGGCCCCAGGCCCGCGCTGCTAATGTGGCGGTGCTTGCAAAGCGCCTAATGATTTTTGATAAGGTGCATATGGCCAATTACGCTGCCGGATAAGGCCAAAAGTGACTTATGGCTTCTAATGCCCTCACTACATCAATGTCACCCAAATTCACCCTGTTTAGAGACATGGGTGTGAGTGTATGTGGGGTCCCCAGAGTCCTGAGCCCTCCCCCCCACACACACCCTGCACCTCACCCCTCCCATTGGGAGCTTACACTACCCGTCCTGGGGGAGGCCTCTTTCTTCCTGAGTGCAAAGCCAGGGAGAAAAGGAATTAGCTCTGGAAGTAGGGAAAGAGGGAATCCATGTCCTGGCCTGCAGCATTCTGGAAGGCTTTCTGGTCACATTCTCCTGCTCCCCGCCAGGGCCAGAGGTGGGGGTGGGGCTGAAACTCAGTCCCTACCCCGATTAGGCCCTGCTGTCCACAGCTCCCAGCTAGATCCAGCTGATTCCATGGTTCCAAATGGAAAGGCTCCCAGTTTGTGCTGGGAATTAGCAGAAGATTCCCTCCTTCTTGCTCAAGTCTAGCCCTGGAAAGGGGCTCCCCACCCCCACTGCTAGGGCCAGCTGGCCAGGCAGATTGGCCCTACCTGGGCCTCAGAAGACTAGAAAGGATCCAGGAGGCAAAGCAAAGATGTGATCCCAACCCAGCCTGCCAGACCTCGAGAGCATGGACTCCCCCCGGGGCAACCCAAACAGATCCAGCTGGGATGTGGGGGACAAGAAGGCATCTTGGGATGCTCTGAGCTGTGACTTGGTTTCAGGCTGCACCCACCGCTCCCTGCTTCACAGCCCAGTCGAGTCTGAATCAACTCCTTAGAGACAGGACAGTCCCCATCCCCAAAACAGCCCAGGCCATTTGTCTCACTTCTCCTGTTCTAGACAGGGAGGACAGAATTAGGGTTCTGTTGCACAGAGGTGGAAATAGAGGCCTTTGGAAAGCCGTGGCAATGGGTAGGAATCAGGGGGACTGGACACTAGGCCCACCTCAATGTGACCGACACCTTGTGTCCCACAGGCGTTTCGGCACAAAGTGTGCAGGATGCGCACAGGGCATCTCCCCCAGCGACCTGGTGCGCAAAGCCCGGAGCAAAGTCTTCCACCTCAACTGCTTCACCTGCATGGTGTGCAACAAGCAGCTGTCCACGGGTGAAGAGCTCTACGTCATCGATGAGAACAAGTTTGTGTGCAAAGATGACTACCTGAGCTCCTCCAGCCTCAAGGAGGGCAGCCTCAACTCGGGTATGGAGGCCTCTGCCTTTTCCTGGCCGGTGGCCCTAGCACACTCCTGGGTCTGGTGCACTCTGCCTCCCCCGGATCCCAAGCCTGTGCTGGGCTCAGAGCTCATCATCCTAACTCACCGGCTGAGCGTTCTAGGGTCGGGAGAGGGTTATTAAAGACCCGGGAAGACAGGACATTCTGAGCCTGTCCTGCAGGGAAGCTGGGTGCAACCTCCTCCAATTCGGGAGCCTTTTCCAAGTTCTCCTCCCTCAAATTTGAAATTGCACAATTCACTCTCTGTCATTTGGGATCCTGGCAATTTCTAGATGCATTGGGAGGACATTCTCTGGGATTTGGAGGAAGGGCGGAAAGGAAAGGAAGTGGAAGGGGGGCTGCACACTGCTCTGTCCCCTCTCCAAGAAGGTGGGTTTTCTAGAGAGCGTGCCCTCTGTACCCGGACCCCAGCTGAGATGGGCTGAGATTGAGAAGGGCGGTTTCAAAGGCCCAGCCCCGCCTGGAGAGAGTGGGCGGGCGCCGGGTCCCGGGGGGGAGGGGCTGTCGCAGGTTCGGGAGGGAACCCCGCGCCGGCCGGTGGTAGCCTGGTCCGGATGGAACCGGCCGCTGACGACTGCTGTCCCCCTTCCCAATCCATCCGCCCGCAGTGTCATCCTGTACGGACCGCAGTTTGTCCCCAGACCTCCAGGACCCCCTGCAGGACGACCCCAAGGAGACGGACAACTCGACCTCGTCGGACAAAGAGACGGCCAACAACGAGAACGAGGAGCAGAACTCGGGCACCAAGCGGCGCGGCCCGCGCACCACCATCAAAGCCAAACAGCTGGAGACGCTCAAGGCCGCCTTCGCCGCCACGCCCAAGCCCACACGCCACATCCGCGAGCAGCTGGCTCAGGAGACTGGCCTCAACATGCGTGTCATCCAGGTGCGGCCGGGGTCGGGTCTCTCCTTTCCATCGGTACTGGGGCGCGGGGCCCGGAGTCTCTTCGAAAGAAGCCTCCACCCAGCCTCCTCGTCTAAGAAACGTGCAGGGTTCTGATCTAGGGACAGACAGTGCACCCGAGGTCGGGGACAGCTGGGCACCGCCCGAGGTGGGGAACTTGGAGCCAAACGAGTCAGTCCCTCCCCGCTGTCCTCCTGAAGATGTCACAGTGGACCTGGCCACTTTGCCTCTCTGAATTCCGCTCCCCACCCTGTTCAGCGAAGGTTTTAAGCCTCTTTGGGGTCCAGGACCCCCCTCCTTCCCTCCCACCCTCCCATCTTCCCAGCGAAGAAAAGCTATGCCCGGCCCCAACCGATGCGCTGGCAGACAGACAAACGGCCAGAGCCCGGCTGGCTCCGGAGCCGAGGCGAGAGCTTGCCGGGCGGGAGGCCTTTATAAAGCCGTCAGGCCGCGGGCGAGCGGAGGACCGGGAAGCCCAAGTCTTTATGAGTCGCCCCACGGGTCCGCGAAATCCTTCACCCTTGGCTGGTTCGCCGAGGCCCTTCTCCACCCCTACCGGCCTAATCCGGCCGGGCCCCCGCCTCAAGGGAGTCCTGGCGCGCAAAAGGCGCTGGGCTCCAGCAGGGGCAGCCCGGGCAGGGGGAGGAGCGAGGGCACCCCTGACCCCAAGCTCACAGCCCCAAATTCCTTCCTAGGTGTGGTTTCAGAACCGACGGTCCAAAGAACGCCGGATGAAACAGCTGAGCGCGCTGGGCGCCCGGAGACACGCCTTCTTCCGGAGTCCACGGCGCATGCGTCCGCTGGGGGGCCGCTTGGACGAGTCCGAGATGTTGGGGTCCACCCCGTACACCTACTATGGAGGTAAGGGGCGCGCGGGGAAGTACGGCTCCACCCCCAGCGGCACTGTTGGGCACCTGGGTACACCCCTCGCTTTCTCTCCTTGACACACGATCAAGGACACCCCTGGACAGACAGACATCAACTCCGGGCACCCTTATCCACAGATACCTCCTGGACAAAAGCAGGCACAGTGATATACAAATAACCACACGGGAGAGCGTGACACTTGTCCTCACCTACCACCCCAGGACACGTGGGCCCGCGAGCTTGCTTTCATTCAGAGACTTCAGGGATGTGGTAGTAGAGGGAGGGTTGCACAGAACCCCGCACAACAGGTACACTCAACTCCCCACACACTGTCACCCAGACACACCCAGAAAGAGACCCAGAGACCCCCATACTCCCCGGGCCTCAGTATAATGCGGTCAGTGGCAAATCCACAAGAACTTGCGCCCCGGGAACACACAGCCCTCCGGCCGTCCTTGCCCAGGTGCCTGGTGTACTTGGCAGTAGCTGGAACCCTGCTTGAGATAGTGCTCAGAGTCCCTCCAGGGTCCTCCCGGCTTGCAGTGCAGTAGTTCCTGTTTTGCTGGGGAAGGGGACCATGGCCCGTGAGTCTGGCCCTGTTAGCCCACAAGGCAGCAGTTGCTCTGCGCCCTCCTTCCATTCCCAGACAGGCAGGGATTCATCTGGATTGGGGGCCGCTTGATGTCCACTTTCCCATCTTTGGGTCTGGAGAGATTGAGACCCCAATTGCCAAGGGAAAATTCCAAAATTCAGCATTACCAGTCTCAGCCTGGGGTGGGCGCCCCACTTGATCTCGCCCTTTCTTCTCCTCCCCTCCTCCTCTCCCCCACCTCCTTCCCCTCACAAGAGCTTGCTGACCCATCCCAACTGCCCACTCCCACCTCATCTCCCGCACACTGAGTCCTTTGCTCCGGGGACTAGCAGCACTGTTAGGGGGGGTGGGGGTAGAGAAAACTCCTTCTTCTCCTTATTCATGAGCCTCTGAGCTCACGGAGCTAGGGGAGCGCCTAACCTGAGAGCCTGCACACCTCTGCAGGACTCTGCTACGGGCCTGCTCTGGGATAATAACCCAGTTTGAGAACGGCAACTGCCCTTTAAAAAGTAGATCCAGGGACAAAGCAGGGAAGGGAGGGAAGGCAGGAGCCAGGCCTCCAGGAGGGAGGTAAGAGAACCCGGTGACCAGCCTCCGGGCACGTATTAGGGAGCCTCCGCTGCCCAGCCTTGGACAGTCCAGATTGTGGGTGTGTTCTCCGGGGTCTCCACTCACCCACTCGTTGCACCTGCACAAAACCTCGGGCGGGAGCGGGGAGGTGCGGGGGGCGGTACTGACCCGGAATTTTTCCCCGCCTGAGTAATTAACCAAAGTTTTCCGGAGAATCGGGGCGCCCCGCACCAATCCCGCCGCCTCCTCTCCCTGCGCGCCTGCTGGGGGTGGGGGGCAGGACACCGGGGCCCCTCTTATCCCGGAATGAAGCGGGGGACAGAGCTCCCCAGCCCCCAGCGAGGCAGCCCCGCCTAATCCGCGCTGGGAGATCCCGGCGGTGGCGGCCGGCAGCGGGCGAGAAAGGGGCCGGGCGGCGGGGCCGGCGGCTCCCCGTGGGAGCGCGGACAAAGCCCCAGCTGCGGCTTTTGTGCCCTTTTCAGACGGCGTTTGTTCCAATTACCTCCGGCCCGGCCGCCATATGGGCGGAGGCGGCGCGCACCGCGCGGGGGCCGCGGCCTTCGCTGGTTTGCCGGCTCGCTGCGGGCCGCGGTCGTCCCCATCCCCGTCCGTTTAGGGCCGAAATTCGCTTTTCTGAACCTTTCCCTTCACTTTCCGGGGAGAATGGAATTTGTAGTTAAAAAAAAAAAAAAGTAACCGGCGAGGATTTTAGCCGTAGCCTAAGCTGTCTCCAGGGCGCGCCTCCAGACACCACCCCCCATTTTGGACAGATTTCAGGGTTTGGAGAAGAAAGGGGGCGGCGGGCGGTGGTGAGGGGGGAGGGCGTCCGAAACTTGGCCTGTGACCGAGACTCTAGGACTGAGTAGGAGGAGTGGGTTTGCAGAAGAGACCCTGGCTTATGGACAAGCTGGTTTTCCCACCGTACAAAGCGGGTTGTTGACATTAGAGCAGGCTACAAAGTGTTCCTTTCAAAAGGGAGCCATACCCTAATACTTGAGGGGCCCAAGTGGGGAGGGAAGCATGCTGTCCCCAAAGACCTGGAGGAGAGGCTGTGGAAGGAGGCCCAAGGGTTGATGCAGAAACAATTTGTTTTTGGAGGATGACCTGTGGCCTGGAGTCCTGGAACCCCTGGATGTGTCAGGGAAATCCGCATCTGTCCATTTTTTTTTTCTTGCAAGAGAGCAGATAGATCTCATTAGCTTCTGCAAAGGATTAAACCTTCACAAATGGTTGGGAACCTGGTGCCCTGGCCTGTACACCCAGGGTGAAATTGGAGAACCAAGCCACCACCCCAGGTGCTTTCCAATGTTCTCCCTTTGCAGAGTGGCCAGGGCTCAGTTTCTCTGTTCCAGGCTAGCAAAGCGGTTCAAACAGAGCCCGCTTTCTCCCGCCTCCACCAGGAGGGTCGCAGGGGCTGTGTTTGGCAGGACTGGTTGGCCGGGCGAAAGACCGGACCAGGTCGGTGGGGCTCAGGGGCGGAAGAGCAGGGGCCTGCCCGCTCTGCGTCCAGGTTATGCTCTGGGAGCTCAACTGGACAACCCCTCTGTGGTCCCGCCGCCCGAGTTCGCGCAATGCTCTGCTCCTGCCGGTTCATTTATTACCACCTGGCTCCTTCCCTGCCTCGGCGTCTCCAGCGGTTTCTTGGGCTCATCTCGCTGGCCCACTGTCTCACCCTCTCTGGACGCATCTGCCTCTTCATCTTGCGTCTTGCTCCTAAGCCTTTCGCTGTCCACTCTCGGTTTTCTGGTGTATCTCTAGCCGGGACTCTTACTCGATCTCCGATCCCTATCCGGCCCTTGCATCTCCGATCCCTATCCGGCCCTTGCATCGCTGTCCCGATCCTCGACATCTCTGGGTCTCCAAGTCTGGTGACTCCCTGCTGCTGTGCCTTTTGCGCTTTCCACTCGCCTCGGCCTTCCCGGCTGCCTCTGCCTGTGCCCCTCCCCGACTCTAAGACCCTGGAATCCTTAGCTGTCTCTGCGTCTCTGACCACCGCTGTCCCCTCGTCTCTGGGACTTAAAGATTTGCCGCGTTCCGGGGTCTGTCTCCCTGGGTCGCTGCGCCTCTCTTGCCGCTGTCCCGCGCAGTCTCGAGTATTTCTCATTATCTTTCCCCCCAGCCTTACCCGAGGGTCTGCTGCGTCCTCCCCCATCTCCACGGGCCGGGCCTCATTCTCCCTCAGTCTCTGCAGACCAGCCTTGGGTCTCTGACTTCAAGTTTTTGTCGCGCTGTCCCCCCACTAACGCCCCCTCTCGCGTCTGTAAGGTCTTTTGCTCCGGTGACCACGTCGATGCGTCCCAGGCAGGCCTTGGTCTCAGGGGGCCTCCTCCCCGGGATCCCGCGGGCCCCTCCGGGACGTGGCGGTATCTCATTGCTGCCTCTCCCCTCCCGCTTCCCTCCCGCAGACTACCAAGGCGACTACTACGCGCCGGGAAGCAACTACGACTTCTTCGCGCACGGCCCGCCGTCGCAGGCGCAGTCCCCGGCCGACTCCAGCTTCCTGGCTGCCTCGGGGCCCGGCTCGACGCCGCTGGGCGCACTGGAGCCGCCGCTCGCCGGCCCGCACGCCGCCGACAACCCCAGGTTCACCGACATGATCTCGCACCCGGACACGCCGAGCCCCGAGCCGGGGCTGCCCGGCGCGCTGCACCCCATGCCCGGCGAGGTGTTCAGCGGCGGGCCCAGCCCGCCCTTCCCCATGAGCGGCACCAGCGGCTACAGCGGACCCCTGTCGCATCCTAACCCCGAGCTCAATGAGGCCGCCGTGTGGTAAGGCCGCGGCCGGGCCGCCCTGCGCACGGCCCCCGGGGCGCAGCCCGGACGCAGCCTCCGAAACCAAAACGCCCGACGCGGACGCGGCCCGGATCTCCCTCAGGGGTTCTCTCTCGGGTCCGCACTCAACTGGAAGCTGCTCCTCGGCTGGGCGCCGAGGGGGGCCGACCCCCATCTGCACCCCGGGGCTCTCCAGCTTCAGCCAGCCGCCCGCCAGCGCTCTCCAGGCAGCCGTGAGCAATTTCTTGGGACCAAAGTCGATATTCTGGAGGGTCAAGAGATTCCAAGCACGCTCTGGATCCCGGCCCCCACCCTCCCACCAGCTCTTTGGACGGAGAGGGGGTGAGGCCAGGGGTGGAGACGGAGGGTTTTTTCCCCCTCCCTCTCTCTCTGCAATCCGAGTGGCATTTTGTAATCTCATTTCTCGCTCTGCTTTCTCCATCTTTAAAATTTTTTTTGATAAGAAAAAGGAGAGATTGAAAGGGAGAGAGAGAGAGAGATGAGGAAAGCGTCAGGCAGAGAGAGAAGATGGAGAGGGCGATCCAGAGAGGCACACACTCCATCAGGGGGACCCGGGGAGACAGAGCCACCTGCAGGCTGGCGCCCCCTGGTGGCCAATACGAAGGCTCAAGGTCAGCTCTTCCAGGATGTGGGGCTGTCGGGATGTGGCCAGCGGGGCCAGCTCCCTGCCCTTCCTTACTTTGACATTAATTTTGAGCCTGGGGGTCCAGGTTGGACTCGAACACCGCCCACTTCTGCCCCTGGGCGAGGCACCAAGTTGCTGGGCTCTGGCCCGCAGACCACCCTCCCTGCCCCGGGGCCTGGAGTTGGGCCGTCAGGATGTATATTATACTTTTTTGGAAGTCGAACGCTTCTAGTTTCCTTATTTTGTATAAAGAAGAAACAAATAAAGTATGTTTTTGTGTTTACTGTTTATTTATTGTACTCTAGTTATCTGGGGGCTGGACATTTTTATATTTTTAAGAGGGAGGGTGGGCAGAGTGGGGAGGGGAGGCAGAAAGAGGTTTACCTAAAAAAAAACAAAACACAAAAAAATCAACGTTTTTTAAGAAAGATTAATAAAAAAAAAAATTCTTTTTTCCCTCCGCACTGTGTGGCTTTCTTTTGTCTCTGATTTCTCCTTCCTTGGGTTGCGCTTACCTTGACAGAGTGAATGAGGCCCTGGTTCTTTCCTGCCTGAACAGATTCAGTGGGTACAAAGGCCTCTCCTCATCAAAGGGGCAGTTGCGGGGTGCCTACTGGGTGGGTGAAAGTGGCAGCCAGTTTTTGATGGTTGCTACAGCCAGGCTGGGTCTCCCCAGCTTGAAGTAAGGCCCAGGGTGACCACAAGCCGGCTCAGGCACAGAGTGGACCTGTGTGTGCATCGGCAGAAGACCTGCTGTGTGAATGCATGTGTGATGGGTGTTTTTCCGACACGTGGAAAGGACTCTAGCTTCACTCCTGTGCCTGTTCCCTTACTTTGGCCCAAAACAAAACAAAACAGAAAAACGGAGGAGGGAAGAAAAGGGAGCAGTCCCCAGGAGCCCGAGGGCTTTATCTGCAAGGCTGTGTGAGGACCCAGGGACCCAAGGGGAACAGGGCTGGGGCGCTCCCCAGTCCTGGGTACATCTTATGTCCTTGGGGGAAAGCAGGGCAGAAAGAGGGCTGTGGGAGATTTAGGGGGCCCAAGGCCACTGCCCCCAAACAAGCCCTTCCAACCCTCTTTGCTCACTTTCCTGACTTTCGAAAGTGGGGTTTGGAGGGACAGCTGCTTACACCCCCTTTCCACTCAGGCACTAGAGGGTTAGGAAAACAGGTGAACTAGATAAACATAGGTGCCTAGCGTCCCTCGTCACCCTCACTTGGGGTGCTGGGAGCTAGCCCAGGTTAGCAGCCAGGAGCCCCGGTCCCCTGTCCCTTATAGCACATTTGTCCTCACCACACAGGTGCTGCTTGCTCACTGCGGAAATTGTAGAAATTTCAGACGCACAAAAAGAAGAAAATGGCGTCGTCCAGCGTGTGGAGCCCTGCGGTCCTGGGGTGGATGCGATTCCTCCCTGGCTTTTTTTTTTTTTTTCCCCTCATTTTGAAACTAGAAATGGTGCCCTGAGGGCGCCCTGGGTCACTTGCTCTGGCTCACCCAGCAACATCGTCCAGGTTCATGAACTGATCATAATCAGAGTTACATTATCCCCTGTGATGGCTTAAAAATCCCTTGAATGGGTGAGCTGCGTGTGCGTGTGTGTGTGTGCGTGTGTGTGTGCATGCAGGTGTGCGTGTGTGTCTAGATAATTCTGTTGTGGAGACGTTTGGGTTAGCTTCCGGTGCCCACCACTTCCACCCTGTTGGAATGAGAACTCCGGTGGCTGGCTGTTTGGACTTGTATCAGGGAAGGTATTATTTGTCCCATCAGGATGCTCGCAGAGGTCAAGGGACTTGCCCACGGTCACACAGCTGGGGAGTGACAGAGCAGAGATTCCAGTCCCAGCACTGGGGTGGGCTTCTCTTCCTCCGCGGTGCCCCAGGGGGAATGGATTCTAGAGGCCAGAGGAAAATTTGCAAGGTGGACCCCGTCCCTGCTGGGCTCCTGGTGACTCCTGCGCACATGTGGATTTTGCAGAGGGGCTGTGTCACCAGAGACAGGGAAAGCTGGGAAAAAGAGGACCTGCCCCCCCTGCTCCTCCAGGAACAGGCTGTGACAGGGTGACAGAGGCAGGGAAGGGGGGAGGGGGAGGAAGATGGAGGAGGGCTAGGCAGAGAGGGGGAGAGGGAAAGGGAGGGAGGGAGGATGCCTGCTCCAGGAAGAACACCCGTCAGGGGTGCCACTGCTACTGCCCAGGCCCCATGGTGTCCTGTCACCCAGCCACCTGCCTGAAAGAGATACCTGTGCCCGGAGGCGTCAGCGAGCTCATCAATGTGGCAGCAGACTCTGCCACCCCCTTCAGGTGCCCCCCCACCCACACACACCAGAGACACGTGTGGGCACGCGCAAGCTCATGAGCCCATGCAAACACACGTGTACAACAGAAACCACCTGCAGACGGCATTACCAGGCACATGGACACCCCTCTCAATCCTCTGCATATGCAGACACACATGGATACAGGCAGGTGCGTGGCAGGCACCCGCGGTGACCCATGTGTGCACAGAACAGTGTGTGAACACACACCCACGGGCCTGTATACATGTGTGCACACCTATCCCCCACAACCCCCCCGACACAAAACCCACACCCCTGTCCCTACCCAGGTGGGCCCACGTCACACAGCACATTCCTGCCGTTCAGATGCTTGTGACTTCAGTGTGGGAGGAAGAGCCAGGATGGGGAGAAGCCTCGTTGAATCAGGAGATCCTTAGATAACCTGGGGGTCCCCATCAAGGTCTCTGGGGAGGGCTCTAGAATCCAGATTCAGCACCCACCGCCGTCTTCTTAATATGACAGGAGGGGGTGTTTCATAAAATGGCGTATACGACAAGGCCCACCCCACCGAGGCGGCTTGGCCTAGGTGGAGCTTCCCCCAACCAGCCCTACAGGATTCTGCTTGACGAGAGTCCCCCTTAAACCTCATGACCCTCTTCTGAAAGAGTGTCGTTATCCCCACTTCACAGAAGAAGAGCCTGAGGTCCAAGGGGTAAAGTGAGCTGTGGATGGGGCCGGACCGGATTTTGAATCCAGGCTTTTCTGCTTTGAGAATCTGTGCTGCCCCTGGGTGTGGGACAGAGCCCTGCACAGATGTCTAATGACACAAACCCGCGGATGGGAAGACGCCTGGGTGAGTGAGTGAATGAAGGAGCGAACGAGGGAAGGCGGTCACCAGGGAGGGGGGCCTTCTAGAGAGGACCTGGCCAAGGCTGGTTCTTCCTCAAGCACCTCCACTGGATTTTTAAAAAAGCCCCCTCCACGTTTGAACAGCAGCTGGCCCAAAGGGCAAAGGGCGTAGGCAGATTGCCAAGGTCAAAGACCCCAGGACCCGGCCTCTCCAGGCTGCCCTTGTTCTCCCCCTGCCCCGATGTCCTTGTCCCTCTCCTTCTCTATTAATGTATCCGTTCATCTTCTATCTCCCCATCTCTGGACCCATTATCATTTAAAAATAAAAGGCTTCCAAGAAGGTGGGGGAAAAAACCACGGTAAGGGGTGGAGGTGGGATGTCCTCCAAGCTCTGGAAAAAGGGGCTGTCACCTGTCCCCACCACCCCTGATTCAGGCCAACCCCACCTCTCCCAACCCCCTCACTGCCGTCCCTGTCCCTCTTCTGCTGCCCCCAAATAAATGCCCCGCGGAGCACGAGGGCCGGCCCCCCGCGCTCAGGACTAATATTTAAAATGCAGAATGGCTGCGGAGGGCCCTGCTCCCAAGTCCTGTAGTGCAGTAAAAAGATATAAACAGAATAAATTACCTCTCCCGCTCAGATCCCGAGAATGCCCATCTCCTGACTGGAATTTTAAGTCCTGCCTCCCCGGTCGCGCGGCACGCGGCTGATTTATGGAAACCCCGGCGCTTCTCTGCATATTTCTCTGTTCAGCCGAGTGACCAAGTTTACCCTTCCTATGCCATTAGCGTTATTAACACCTGGGCAACCGATCATTGCAAATGCGCCATTTCGATGATGAACAGAGACCTCTCCAGCCGCTCCTCCAGGGCCACGCCACCCCTGGGCTCTGCCTGCTGGTTTCCATGCCAGGGCTCAGGACCATCCCCACCTGCCCGCCATGCCCACCCCCCGTCACCTGCTGATGGGTTCCCGGGGACTCTAGGAGGACACCCCTCACCCTAGCAGGTGGCTAGCTTTCTGGCAAATTACAGAAGCCACGACCCAGCCTCTGGATGTGGTTTCTAACTCTTCAGAGAATGTTCTAGAAGGGGACAATCAGTGTCCCCCTCCTCATTAATCAGAGAAAGAAGCAGAGGCTCAGAGAGGGCAAGAGAGCGGCCTGAAGCCCCAGAGTTCACAGTGGACGTGGGAGCAGAATTCAACTCTGCTCGCCCCTGGCCACCCAAAGTTCCATCTCAGGACCGCCAACAGCAGCAGCAGCAGCAGCACCTGGAAGTGGTGGCCCCCAGGTATCCATGGACACATGGATTTCCTGAAGCATCGGCTTAGACATCACCTCCAGACCCTCAATGATCCATTTTCACTGGGGCCGAATCTGAGGGTAAAAATTCTCTTTGCTTAGAAAGAACTGAAGGAGACCCTCATGCTGGTCAAACTGACCAAGTGAAGATGAAGTAGCTGGCCCTCCTGGACACCTCTGTCCACGTCTCCTCACCTCAACCCACACTGTACCTGTGACACGTTCTCAGGCTGCTCACAGCCTGAGCCCAGGGGCTGTGTGACCTGAGGTTGGTACTCAACCTCTCTGAGCCTCTGCTTTGCCACTTGTAAAAAGAATATAGCAATCTCTAACCTCAAGTCTCATGGTTAGGAGGAAAGAAGGCCACATATATCAAAATCCCCACAGTCCCTGGTATGAGGAAAGTCACTGAGTTAATAACATGAATGAAAAAATAATAACATAGTTACACTAATTTCCATGGATTGATGCTGCCGTTCTTCTTGGCAATTCTATTTCCGTCTTTGAAGAAGTGCTTGGAGCTTTTTTTTTTTTTTTAAACAAAGAATAACGTCACAGATTCCACAGACAAAAAAAACTACCATCTTCCAGAACCTACTTCAAGAGTCTCTCTGCTGTCTGGTGGGAAACGGGGGGACAGCACAGCGAGGGTCAAGATCTGGGGTGGGGGGGACTGTTTTAATCATCTGTTTGAAAAGGAATGTGCCATTAACAGATTACCAGAGGAACAGGACGTGGCACGTAGGATGGCATGGAGGGACCCCCAAGTTGTGCTAAGTGGCAGAAGCCAGTCACCAGGAAGCCACACCTGGGAAAATTCCCTTCATAGGGAATGTCCAGGACGGTGGAGTCTCAGGCGCAGAGAGCTGACCAGGGTTGCCAGGGGCGGGGGACCGGGTGGCCGTTCAGTAGGTGCGGGTGTCCTGGTGCAGAACCGAGAATGTTCTAGAACCGGAAGAGGAAGCAGTGGCTGCCCAGAGCTCTGAACGGGCTGAACGTTCCTGACTTGCTCATTTCCAAGCAGCGAGGTTTGCGTCCATTCAAAACACCAGGGAGGGCGCCATGCCCTGATATTACCTCCAGGGACCTGAAGACCCCCGCTCCTCACCGTGGGGACCACCTTCCAGGCTGGCAAGGTCGCCTGGCTACAGCGGGCAGCAGCAGGTCCAGCTGGAGCAGGTGTGGGCCTCCCACGGGGTTTGGGGTCCTTGACACCAGAACGGGTGTCCGCAGGGCTGGGCGTCGCAGAGACGCCAGGTGCACCCTGGAGGGAGCCCATCTGGGTGCTAGGCGGCCGCACCTGTTTCCCAGGCTCAGCTCAGGAGCCGGTGACAATGTGGCGATGTTGTCCCCTTCTCCTCCGATGTCTCCACTGTTGCCTGGTTCTGGGAGGTGACCCTGTTTGTCCACTTACACTGCTAATGAGGTGTTCTTTCCAACAGCCTCGGAGGCTTCTAGAAAACTATGAACCAGAGAACGAGAGTGAAGATGATCCATCCCTATGGCAAAACCCAGGATGGCGGGTGGGTTAGGGGAGGATGTTTCAGGAACGTCTACTCAGAAAGATCTGTCCCCTACCTGGCCCCTTCCAGGTGACCGGAGACCTCTCCCTGGTAACCACACAGCCTCATGGCTTTTCAGTGTGAGGCTGGCTTTGCCATGGTATTACTGTGTGACCGCCACTGGGTCCCTCACCCTCTCTGGGCCACAGACTTCTCAAGTGGAAAACGGGGGGTGGTGGGGGTGGACTGCAAACCCTGGAGCCCTCTTCCTGGCTTCCTGAACCTTCTGTTCATTTGATTGTTCATTCAGCTCTTCAGCAAATATTTGTGGAAGGTCTCCCATGAACTGGCTGCTCCTCTGGGTTCAGTCACAGATGTGAACAGATCTGGTCCTGGTTCTCCCAGAGCTGATATTCTGCTCGGAGAGAGACGACAGTCGCCAAGGGAGAAAATCAACAAAAACTGCAAATAGAGATAGGAAGAGAGGGGGTGGGGCGGAGAGTAACCGGGCGCGGGGAGGGGTGCTCGGCCCGGCCAGCCTACAGGAAGGCAAGTGGGGAATGGCCATGGGTGCAGAACTGAAGCGAGCACACCCCAAACTCAGAAATCCAGATAAATAGCATTTAAAACTAATACCTCCAGACATCAAAATGAAGGTAAAATAACCCATTGCAAATAAAAGGGCCACCTTTTTAAGTTATTCATTTTTAATTGATACATAATAGTCGTGTCTATTCATGGGAACTGATGTGATGGTTTAATCTATATCTATATTGCAGATAAGATTACATCAAACTAATTTTTCTTTTCTTTTCTTTGCACTGGGGATTAAACCTGGGGGTGCTTTACCCCTGAGCCACATCCCCAGCCCTTTTTATTTTTCATTTTGAGACAGGGGTCTCTCTAAGTTGCTGAGGTTGGCCTCCAATGCCATCCTCCTGCCTCAGCCTCCCAAGTTACTAGGATTATAAGTGTGCCCCCATCTTACTAGACTCTAAGAGCCACGTTTTAGATACACAGGCTCTGATAGGCCTGGGATAGGGGTGTGGGGACAGGTTAGCCATGCAAGTGCCTGGTGAGCTCCTGTCTTTATCTAGAGTTTTCTATTTCATTCATCATGAATCGTTTACATCCATCTTAGTTTTTAAAGCGTTTCCTTTTTATAACGGAGGTTTGGCGCCCCCCTTCCATTCTGCACCAGGACAGGGGTCGCTCTCGCCTCATCCTAGATCCTGCCTTGCCCTGAGCGGCAGGCTGCAGGAGAAGGGTCCAGCCTAGGAGGTGACCTGGGGGTCCAGGGTTGAGTGAGGCGCCACAGACTCTGCTGAGATCTAGGGAAGGAGCAGATGGGACCCAGGGTGCAGCCCAGATCCCGGCTCAGGGGCATGAACAGGCTCCGTGGGCTTTAGGAAGAGAACAGGGCTGGCACGGCTGGGCGTCTGGAAGGAGAGAGGGAGAAGGAGACCTCCAAGGTCAGCAGGGGCAGGATGAAGGTCAGGGGAAGCCCTTTATCCTCCGTTTAAGTGGGGGAAGGGGTCCGTGGATCTGCCTCTTGCTGGTTGTCTGGCCGCTGGGTGGCAAACAGATGGGGCTGCATCAGGACACGGTGACCTCCTGTCATTCAGGCCAGAGACGTGCCTGGCTGGTGTCCTTTGTCCCCAGGAGGATGCTTTTATTCCTCATTTATTCCTCATTTTATTCCTCATTTATTCCTCTCTTCTTCGCAGAAGAAGAAACTAAGGTTCAGAGAGGTTAATTCACTTACCCAGGGTTCTAGCCAGTAAGGAGAGGTGGGACTTGAACCCGGGTCTTTCAACACCCAGCCAAGCCCATCTTCTGCCCACCGCACCATCTCAGAAGAAGAGGCCAACATGTCACCTCGGGCGAGCCTCAGTTTCCCCATCTGTAACACGGGACAATCACAGACCACACCTCCAAGGGCCGAAGAGGCCCAGAAATGCACCAGGCGCAGGCTCAGCGCCCGACCACTGCAACCTCCAAGGAAGAGAAAAGGACCCTGCCCAGCGGCCTCCCTCCCTGCCGGGTCCCCCCTGAAAGGAGAAACTTTGGTATTTGTTCTTGAAACATTTATTTTATTCTTCAGATCTTTTTGGTAGGGGAAGGATTGGGGAAGGTAATCAGTTTTCGGACTTAAGATAAAAAATCGCAGGAAAGGGTCGACTTGACTCTTGATAATTAATGGGGCGGCTTGTAATAGGATTCTCCTGCCTGTGGCGCTCCCAGGAAACACCTTTTTACATAAGATATTGCCCACGCCGGAGTGGCAGCGGGGTGATTTATGGGGTTTCTTGCTCCAGAAAACCTCTCCTGGGGTTGCCCTGCTGGTGGAATTTATCAGGGAGTTTGGAAGCGGAGCGAGAAACCTGCCCGTGACATTTTTGGTGGAGTTTAAAAAGCACAAACACTGGAACAGGGAGAGGCCGATGGGACACAGGGTGGGGAGAGGGTCCACCCAGACCCTCGGAGTCTAGATGGGAATTCCTGGCGTGATTGACGAAGGGGGTGAGAGGAGGAGCCTGGAGACGGAGGGCACAGGACAAGATGTCAATGCAGGCACAGCCAGCACCCCCGGCACCTGGGGATGCTCTGCACCCTCCTGGTGAGGGGGCTCTGAGGGAAGGGGCACCAAGCATGTCCACTGCAGAGGTCAGGCTTGCACGGGACAGGAGATAGAGACCAAGGCTGGGGACAGGACCCAGGGAGGCAGCCACAATGAGGCCACATATGTGACTCTCCCTCATGCCCAGAGGAAAAAACAAAGTTTTCTTTCTGTCCACCCCCCGCCTCCGTATACCTTTTACCTCTCTGTCCACCTTTTCTTTGTTTACTGAATTTTTTATTTTCTTGTGGTGGTGGGGGGGATCAAGCCCAGGGTGTCACACATGCTAGGCAAGTACCACACCCTGAGGTACACCACCAAGCCCCTGTCCATCTTCTCCTACTCTCCCCTGCAGCCACACTGGCCTGCTCGCACAATCCTACCTCAGGGCCTTTGCACATCCTGTTCCCTCTGCTCTTCCCCTGCCTCCCCCCACAGGGCTTGCTCCTTCATTGCCTTCAGACCTCAACTCAAATTGCACCTTTTCAAAGAGGGCTTCTTTGACCTCCCAACACCGCCTGCCCAAGTAACTGTGATAGACAAAAAACTAAGAACCAAATTAACCAAATAGTCTGTCAAGACTGGATCCTGCCTCCACAAACCAACAAGACTTTTCTTTTAGACCATCTGGGGGAAACGGAACGGAGACGGGGTGTCAGTGTCAAGGAATCGCTGGTGATGGGAGGACGGCAGTATTGTGCTTACATTTAAATTTAAGTTTCTTTCTTTATCTGTTAAAAACTCATCTTGGCCTACTGTATAAGCAGAACTGCGTGACACTTAGGATGGCTTTAACACAATAAAACTGTCCCCACCTCGTCCCTGTCATTCTCTCCCTCCTCACCCTGCCTCGTCTTTCCTTGAAGCAGCTCTCAGTAGGTGACAGGTTACATTTCTAAGTGGGGGCTTGTCCTTGTCCACATCTCTGCACTGGAACGTAAGCTCCATGAGGGCGGGGCTTTGGCTGCATCCCTGGGCTTACAAACCCCTGGCAAAGGACCCTCAGGCAGAGGTCAATGTCGGACAGAGGCCCTGGGCACTTTTCCCCAGCACAGATGGCGGCCACCCTCCTGGGCCCCACACACGAACCAGGAACACAATGTAGAGAAACCAGGTGTGCAGGTCTGGGATGGATTCCCCAAAACTCCTAGCATGGGACACGAGGTGCCCAGCCTGACCCTGGAGTTGCAGGACACTGAGGTCCCCAATGAGTCCTCATGAGAACAAAGCACGCTGCCAGGGCAGTGGGGAGAGCCTGTGTCCCTGCTCTCGATGTCCCAGCATGGACAGCTGTGCCTCTCTGGACCTGGCCACCCCATCGCTCTCTGCAGACAGCCCTGCCGGCCTCCAGGAGGCTTGGAGAGAAGACGTTAAGAAGGGTGCTGCCTCCCAGCCCCTCCAACGAGAGAACTGCCTCCCTGGAGGGCTTGTGCTCCAGCGGTGGAGGGGGCTCCAGGCTCCCTCAGACCTGCCCACCCCTTGCACTAGTGGCTTCCAAGAGACCCTTGCCCAGCATGACTTTAAAATCCTGCAATCTTTACGATCCCTGGCCTCGGCTGGCCAGCAACATCCCAGGGAGCTTTGCCTCGCTCTTCCGTAAAAGCAGCAGGAACTCCCGGGTCCCTTGGAGCAAGAAGAAAAGTGGATTCAAAGCGAGGGCTGCCCTCATTTTGTTGAGAGCGAAGCCCAGATAAGACTCGAGCCTGGGCCGGCAGCCCAAAGCAGGTCAAGCCATCTGGAGACACGTGGCCACCACGCACCCCACTCCCCAAGCCCAGGCGACAGCGAGAGTGGGATTTACTGACTTGCCAAATCGAAGGGTCCAGGGATGCTCCGCTTCCCCGCCAAAACCCCGGGAACCATTCTGATTGGACAACCCGGAGGCTGGGTCGACCCTGGAGCCAATCGCTGTGGTCCGGGGAGATGCAATGCTCGGATTGGCTCAGGCGGGAGTCACGTGCTCCTCCCCTGGATTCCTGGAAGTGGCAGGAGCTTTCCCGCTCCCACAGGCACAACCCTCAACCTGCTTCACTGTGGACCTGGAGGCGGGAGCTCTGTCTGGTGACGGGATTATAAATGTCAAGTGCAAAATTGCAAAGCACCAAGCAGGCTCCTGATGGACAGGGGCGTACGAGTGCACTCAGGTGCGTGCAAACGCGCGTGCAGGGTCACAGGTGTGCACACAACAGAAGACTTGGGACAGGAAGTGCCACCATCAGAATGCTCGTGTTCCCCCTAAATTTATGTTGAAACCCTGACCCCACAGCAATGGTATTAAGAGCGGGTGTTTAGGTCATGGGACAGAACTCTAATGGGGGGATTTGTGCCTGAAGAAAGAGGCGCCCAGGGACCACCGCTTGCCCCTCTGCCCAGTGAGGTTGGAGTGTGAAGACGTTTGAGGCGTCATCACCTTGACCTTGAACTTTGTGGCCTCCAGAACTGTGATCAATACATTTCTATTATTTTATAAACCCCCACCAGTCATGCTGCCAGCTCTGCAGGATTTCGTCATAGTGGCTGGAGGGGACTGAGACACAAAGCCACCCTGAGCCGCCCCTTCCCCTTAGGAGGGTCAGGCCATTATCCACAAGGCAGCAGCATTGGCCGGACCCTGGACGGGGCTCTTGCCCAAGCTGGGGAGGGACAGGCAGCAGCGGCTGAGCTTGCACCACCCAGTTCTGGGGTCAGAACACTACCTTTGCCTGTGTCTCCCTGTCACCTGGCTTGAAGGCAGGACTGAAGGACCAGATGGAGACGAGGCCCTTGGAGTCCGAGGTGTTGGACCAACCAGGTGGAGGACAGAGGGGCCTCCACTGCAAGGCGCTGAGCGGGCGTGGGAGGCTGGGTGTATCTCACATGTGCACACCTGGTGACCTGGTCTGCAGTGTTCCCGGGGCAGCCCTGGACAAACACAGAGACACCCTGACCCGGTTACCTCCTTGGAGGCCCTAGAAGGCAGAGGCAGAGAGATAAGAGTCTCCACCTGCGCGGCCGGCCCTGCTGCAGCCAATCGTAATGGCTTCTGTCCCTTCTCTGAGCCCTGACCCTTCCTCCCTTCCTCCACATGCCTTGGGTGTCAACCAGGAGGGGCCACACTAGCCCACTGATGTGTGTTATCTGGACGGGGTCAACAGCGCCTTTGGCTTCTTATCTGCAGCTCCAGAGACCAGGAGAGGGGCAAGCAGCAGCTGAGGCCTGTCCCAGGGGACAGCCACAGACATGAGGCAGGCGGGGCCCCCTGGGAGACAGAGCACCTGGGACACAGTGGCAGCAAAGGAAAGGAGGTGGCAGAGCAGTAGGGATTACATACTCTTTACATATCAGGGTTGCCATACAGCTGTGTGACCCAGGCTAAGTGGCTCAACTGCTCTGTGCCTCAGTTTCCTCATTTACAAAATAGGGATAATGATACTACCCCACCACGAGGATCATTATGAGATAAGGTGAAAGGGGTCCACATGTGAATAAATCCTAATTCCTCCCCACCCGGGTTGTGGGAGGAGGGAGGCTTAGGGGACAGGGACAGTAGGCATTTATTGAAAGACTGCCTGTGGCCAACCATAGTGACAGCCCTCCATAGCCTGCTTTACGGAAAGCACACTGAGGCACTCAGGGGTCACCTTTGTGTCACCATGCAGGTCAGCAGGAGCAGAGTGGGTGCAGGTCCGGCTGCATCCAGCTCCAGAGCTCATAAGGTTTTCTCTGTCCTGGGGAATCCACAAAGTGAATTTTCTCCCAGGAAATAGGGCCTGGTTCTGGGATCTCTGGTGGGTGGCATCCCTGGCAACCGCAGGTTAAGAGAGAATGAGACAGAGAGCCCCACTGGTCACTGCAGGCTCTGACCCTGCTCCTGAGCAAGGAGGGGCTTTCTGGCATAAGGAGGGAGATCAGCAGTGGCGAGAGGGCCTCCTACATCACTGAGGGGAAGCCTGAGGCCCAGAGAGGGAGGGCACTTGTCCAAGGTCACACAGCCCACAAGAGGCAGAAGAGGGGGCTGCGGGAGGGGTGGGAGGCGAGCTCTGCGGTAGGTCTGGTGGTCCACACCTCTGAGCTGTCTCCCAGCAGGGCTTCAGGGGTTAGAAAAGGCTCCTTGGTGCCAAGACCCTGTGGCCCATCTCTGGGGCCTTGGCACTCCCGGCCAGTGAGGGGCCCACGGAGGTAGAGCCCAGGAGAACCCCAAGGGTACCGGACTCCTGCCCTGGGCCAGCTGGCCCCGAAGGAGACCCTTTGCTGCCCCCTTGTGGCCACAAGGAAGTGGACTTTCCATCCTGCTTCCTAAGAGGCACCTCCAGGGGCCCTGGGCTCCCGCCCCCCTGGGTCACCTGCCTCCAGACCACCTGGTTCCTACCCCTTCCCCAAAACCCCGCCTCCACCACCTCCCGCACAGTGAGCCCCAGCCACATGGAGTGACGTTGGACATTGCAGAGTTTGAACCAGGCTGGGCCCCATCCCTGCTGTGTCCTTGGGTGACCTCTGTCCACTTCCCTGCTCCATATTCCCATCTGTAAAGCAGGGGCAGGAATAATGGCTTCTGCTTCATAGCACCTCCGAGGAGATGAAGGAAGACGGTGGGTAGAAGGTTCTAGAGGAGTCCCTGGCACGTGACTCACTCAATAGACACTGTCCTCTCCCTCAGATCTGATGAGTGACAATGCTCCTGTCCTTCCTGACCGGGCCCCCTGAGCCCGCCCTGTAGGTGAGAGGAGCCCTCCTAGGACCTGGGCTGGCTGGCTTCCTGTAGCACAGCTGGGTGTGGGCAGTCACCTGTCACAGGACAGGATTAGGATTGTCACCGTGCCTCCTTGAGCTAGTGGAGGGAGAAAGATGGGATCCATGGCCCGGAGGGCTTTATTGGCCGTGGCTGCCAGGAGCCCCAGGAGCAGTTCTGGAGGGCTTCCTGGAGGAGGAGGAGGAGGAGGAGGAGGAGGAGGAGGAGGCCATCTTGAATGTCCAGGCAGCCCCCACAGTCATCCCCTGGAGCAGAGGCCCTGAGCCAACCACACGTGTCCACAGCCTTCGGGGGCGGGTCTTGGGGACCCTCAGCTCTGGCCCAGCTTGGCTTTCAGAGCCTGCAGCTCTCCGCTGTTGATGCCGTTGCCCCCACAAACGATGACCACGACAGAGGCCAGGGGGCCCAGGCGGCCCTCAGCCTGCAGCCTCCCCAGGAGGCCCGAGTAGACGGAGGCCAGGGCTGCACCACAGGCGGGCTCCACCAGCAAGCGCTCGTCATCTGTGGGTTGGGAGCAGAGGGAGGCCGGGCTCAGCTGGCCCCCGGCTCCACGGGCCACCCGGCCACCTCCTCACAATCTGTCACTCGCCTGACCCTCTCTCAGGAGTCACCCCACCATCTATCTCTCCAGCCGTCCACTCCTCCATTCATCACTAGCCTGTCTGTCCATCCGTCACCGTGGCCATCCATCAACGTATCCATCCATCCGTCTCCTTTCCATCATTTGATTGTCTGTCTGTCCATCCATCAATATGTCTATTCAGCATTGTGCCCGTCCATCCGTCCATCCATCCATCCGTCCGTCTCGACATCAGGCATCAGTCTCACCCATGGCTGCCCCGCCCATTCTCCATCCCCCGCCCACTCTCCATCCCTGCCCCGCCCACTCTCCATCCCTGCCCCGCCCATCTCCATGCCTGCCCCGCCCACTCTCCAGGCCTCCCTCCCTCCCTCCCAGCCCTTCAGCCAGCAGATCCCCGCGGCCCACTGCTGGAGCCTGACCCCAGGGGACACCACCCGGCCTCGCCCTCGTGGAGCTGGCCCTCTGGTAGTGTCAGATGGGAACCAGCGGGGATGCACCCAGGGGCTGGTGCACAGGAGGTCCCCGGCCTGGGCACTATGGCGGAGACCTGGGGGCTTCCTAGAGGAGGTGCCTCGGTGACTCCGTCACTAGCCTTCTGTCCTAGGAAATGGATAGCGGACAGGGCCAGGGATGGACGTGCAGAGGCAGGGACACCCTCCTCCACCCGCCCCACCTGCTCCAGGGCCCCAAGCACAACTGCCCACGCCCTGCCTGGGTTGATGCACTGGGGACTTGCTGGGTCCTAGGCCAGCGGGGCCATGCCACTCACCCAGGAACCGCTGCACAGCGCTCACAGCCTCCCCGTCGTCCACCACCTCAGACAGGACCCTGCACTCCCGCGTGCACTCCAGGGCCCTCGCGGCCACCGTCTTGGCGCCCAGGCTCTTGGCCACGCTGCACGTGAGGCAGGCAGGTCAGGGAGAGCAAGGAGCTGGGGGAGCTGGTCCCCACCGGCCCGCACCCTGCGAAGACTATGCCCTCTGTCCAGAGCCCCCCAGGGCACCAGACTCCTGGACCCTGAGATTGACCAGTGTGGCAGCAGTCACCCTGGCCCTTCCACTGGGGACGCCTGGACACAAGAAGTTCACTGTCTGTAACTGTGGGGCACACACAGTAGGCAAAGCCCCAGGGAGCATGTCCCCCTTTGGGGGCAGGACAGCCGGCCACTTGGTTGTCCAGGGCAGCTTGGTGTCTTCATTTCCTAACTGCCCTGCATCTGGCTCAACCTGCTCGTCAATGGAGCCGACCAAGGAGGACTTGCTCTATTAGTGGGTGAGGGTTAGGTGGACCCCACCCTACCTCTGCTGCTCAGCGCTTCCCATTCAGACCCTCAGGACCGTGCCTGGGGGACAAGGAGACCCCTTTCAGGCCTTATCCACCCTGCTGGCTGGGGCAGGAGGCGCTGGGCACAGCAGCCCACCCACGGCCCCCTCCAGCACCTGGCAGGGGCTCACCTGGTGATGTCCGGCAGCGTGACCAGCTTGCCCGCCTCCACGGCGGCGTTGAAGCTGTGCGCCCCTCGGGTCTCCATGGCGATGATGGGCACGTGCTGCCAGCCCACCTCCACCAGGCCGGCCACCACCCCTGCCAGGAGTCCCCCGCCGCCCACTGCCAGGACCACGGCACCTGGCGGGGTCCCCAGGGTGGCCTTCAGCTCCCGCACCAGGCTGGCGTTGCCTTCCCTGGAGAGAGGAGTCGGGGGGTGGGACACCACAGGTTCCTGGATAGGGGAGTCTCTAGGGCTGGGCTCCCTGCCCCCATACGCACAAATCCCTCTCCGTCCCCTCCCCACAGCCAGCAGGCAGGAGAGTCCCTGTGGGGGCCCATCGTCCCCTGCATTCCTTCCTTCAGTCACCCCCACCACCATCTCCCAGGCACTTTCCTGGACATAACCCCAATGAGTCCCCCAGCAACTTTGTTAGTTAGTGCACGTGGTTGAGGGGACGGGCCTGTCACTTGGACTCAGCTGACTGAAGTTGTGGGGCTAGTACTGGCTGTGTGATCTTGGGCAAGTTGCTTAACCCCTCTGTGCCTCCGTGCTCTGGCCTGTGAAATGGTTTTAACAACAGTGCCCCCAAGGGCTTTGGGGAGGATACACAGGAGGGCTCAGGGAAGGCCCTTAGCCTGGGGTGGGCCCCAAAGCCCATGCTCTGTCTTCAGGGGGACTTAGCGTCACCATTTCCGTCTTACAGATCTGGATCCTGGGGTGCGGGGAGGTGGGTTGCTGTGCAGTCACAGGGTCCCTGAGCAGCAGAGGCAGGGCCTGGACCCCCCTCTGTCCACTGTGGAACGTCTTTCCCCCGGGCCTTGCTTTCCCTTCTGTCCAGGGCAGGACCTGACTTGGTGAGGGTCTCCCGTGCTGGGCCTCCTCTTACCATATCAGAGGGTGGTCAAACGGGGGGACGTTCACCCAGCCGTCCCTCTTGGCCAGCTCCTGTGCCCTCAGATTGGCATCATCCCAGACCTGAGGAGAAGCAGAGGGGACCCTCAGAAGCCCCAGGTGCCGGCTCCGCAGAGACCAGAGCAGGTGCCGAGGCTCCCAGACGCCCAGATCCAGGGAGCTGGAGGGTCCCCTCGCAGTGTTCCCTGAGCGTGGGACTCGGCCGGGAAGAGGGCAAAGTGGCAGGAAGACCCACGGCATGGACAGAGGGAAGCCAGCCCTCCACCAACAAGGAGTGGGCATTGCGGGTGACTGCCACTGCTTCCCACCCTCGGAGGGACAACCTAGGGACAGCCTTGGGATCCCAGTCGTCCCCGGGTGACCCGCTCACTCATGGTGTTGGGGCTTCCTTCCCTCCTGCCTCCTGCCACTGAAGGCGCCCCCTGCAGGCACCCCCGGGAACTACAGGCACCTGGTCCTGTTCAGGGCCCACTCTGGGGGACCCACACCAAGACCCCAGGTGAGAGGGACCCCACTCAACCGACCCCAGGGAATCCACAGAGAGGAGCTAAGTGGCAGGCAACAGCCCCCTGCCCAGGCGAGGCAGGGAGGGTCACGGGGCCAGAAACCACCCTGAGCGCCCCCCAGGACCTCAGCACCCGGGGCGGGGCCCATGCAGAGGACTCGCCCGCAGGAGAGAAGCCGAGGAGAGGGCCCTGCCCACGGGAGTTCGTGGAAAGATGGGCCTCGCTGCTCTGAATCAGGGAGACAAGGCTAGACTCAACACCATGGCCCCCAGCCTCCCTCCTGGAGGCCCAGGGCAGCCTCCTCCCAGCTCTGCCTCCTCTACCGCCCGCCTCCCATCCCTGCCCAGAGCAAGCGAGTGCAGTCACCCGTCCCTCCCTGCTCAGAGCCTTCCCTGGCTCCCCACTGCCCTCCGTGGGAGCCCAGATTGGCCGTGCCTACAGCCTCCCTGCTCCTCCGGGCAACGGGCCTCCCTCCGCCCCCACCTCCTGCCTCCTCCCCTGGACGCGGGGCTCCAGCTAGATGCACCCTGCTGGCCCCACCCTGCTGGCCCCCTGGCCAGGCCTTTGGGCAGGGCCTCACCGCTGTCCCCTTTCTCCGCAGGGAGGACTCATACTTCTCCTTCAAGACCCAACTGAGGGGACCCTTCTGGGGGGGCTTTCCGGGTCCCCCTCCCCGAGTCTGAGGGCTGTGACCCGTGTCCAGGTCCCCACTGCTCCTGCATCACAGGTGCAGTGCCTGTGGCCAAGCCCACCTGGCCTCTTGACACTGGTGTCCACTGGGACTTGCTCTGGCCAGTGGCCAGTGGCAGGACACACAGCGTGGGCTCTGAGCAAAGGTCTGAAGGGACATCATGTGTTCCCTCTGAGACCCTCTGGCCATGGCCGTGAGGAGAGGGTGCTGCAGGGCCCCGGACGACCTGCCTCTGCCCCGTGGAGCAGCAGGGGACACCGCCTCTGCGAGCCCAGGGAGGGCAGTGGAGCCTCTGCCCAGCGTGGGCTTGGGCTTGGGCCACACGGCCCCTTCCAGCAGCAGCTGCTGCCTCCCCTGGGGCCTGGGTTTCACGGCACCACCAACCTGGCCATCTCCCACTGGGCGCCTGCGTCTCCCAACACACGCCAGTGCCCAAGCAGAGCCCACAGGGTGCTGCCCGCACCCAGGACCCCTGATACGGCAGGCCCAAGCAGGCACTGGGGACATAGGATGGCCGGGAGGGGCGGGTACAGGATGGTCAGGTGGATGAGTGGGCGGGCGGGAGATGGATGGATGGGTGGGTGGATGGGTGGGTGGGTGAATGGGTGTGTGGATGGATGGGTGGGTGGATGGGTGGGTGGGTGAATGGGTGTGTGGATGGATGGGTGTGTGGATGGATGGGTGGGTGGATGGGTGGGTGGGTGGGTGAATGGGTGGGTCGATGGATGGGTGGGTGGATGGGAAGGTGGGTGGATGGGTGTGTGAATGGATGGGTGGGTGGATGGATGGGTGGGTGGATGGGTGGTTGGATGGGTGGGTGGATGGGTGGATGGGTGGGTGGATGGATGGATGGTAGATGAAAGGGTAGATGGATGGATGGATGGATGGGTGAATGGGTGGATGAGTGGATGGATGGGTGAATGGGTGAATGGATGGGTGGATGGATGGATGGATAGATGAATGGATGAATGGTTGGATGGGTGGATGAGTAGATGGATGGGTGGATGGGTGGATGGATGGATGGGTAGATGGATGGGTGGATGGATGGATGGGTGGATGGGTGGGGTGGCTGGCTGGATGGGTGGATGAGTCCATGAGTAGGTGGGAGGCCCCAGAGGGAGAGAGGGAGGTGAGAAGCTACTTGATGGCAGGGTGGCTGGAGAGATGGGTCACCAGAGGAGGTGTTTTGAGGACAAGGAGAGGCGAGTGGGTCCCGGCCCTCAGTGCACAATACCCCCCTCTCCCCCCTCAGCTCAGCCGTCCTGAGAGACGACCTAGGAGGCGTCTCCCCCAGGGGCAGGAGGGGTGGGGACGTCCCTGTGGCTGCTGTCCTCCCTGGGTCCTCACCTTTCCAGCCAGCTGCACCTCAGCCCCCTGTCCCCGCAGCCTCGTCACCACCTGCAGGGACGTGGTCTCGGGGAGCACGATGGTAGCCGGGATGCCAAGCTTCCGAGCAGAGTAAGCGGCAGCGATGCCCGCGTTGCCCCCTGGGGTCAGAGAAGGGGTGACATGTGCAGAGCGGCCTGGGCCTGTTGACACCCCCAGCTCTCCCCCCACCCCCTTGGGAGTCACGCTGATGCCCCCCACTGACTCGTCCCCTGGCTGCAGAGGTGGACACCTGATCTAAACTGAGCCAGTCGGAGAACTTGACCTCTCGACCCACGACTGGCTTAGGGATGAGTAGTGACCCAGGCTGGGCCACAAAGAGGAATTCTAAGGCTGCGGAGAAGTTTTTCTCTTCATTCGAGTCAGGAGCTAGCAGGACAGCAGGTCCCTCTGCAGACATCTTGCTGCTGTTGTGAGGCCTGGGTAAGATCGAGGTAGAGGAGAGAAAGAAATAGGAAAGGAAGAACCGCAGAAGAGACCGCCTGGATCCAGCTGGGCCTGAAAGCCACACAGCCTGAGGATTTTCAGTTCTTGGAACCTACAGCTTAAACCGGGTGCTACCACCCTGAGTCCCCGATTCTGGGAAGAAGCCCAGGAGAGGACATAAGAGATGGCTGCCTGAGATTTGACCCTGAAAAGGAGGCCAAGCCCTGGACATCTACAGCCACCTCAGACAGGTTCTCCTCCCCAGCCCTGCCCGGAGGACCCCCACAAAGCAGAAAGGGATGGGGTCACCTGAGGAGCACACCAGGTGTTTGCACCCCCTCTTGGCCATCTGGGGAGAGAAGGAATGGCGTCAGGGGCTAGCCCAGGCAGGCGGCCTTGAGGCCAGTGCAGGGCAGCTGGCCGCCCCCCCCCTCCGCCCACAAGCCCTCACCTGCTGGCAGAAGTGCCCGATGCCCCGGATCTTGAAGGAGCCGGCCGGCTGCATGTTGTCACACTTGAGGAGGACCTTCACGCCCGCCTCCCGGGACAGCGCCCAGCTCTCCAGCAGAGGCGTGGTCGTGTGGAAGTGGCCAGCCGGGGCGCCCTCCATCCCAGCCACCAGGCCCTGCAGGGGCACACGGTCCTCAGGGCCCCAGACAAGAGGCGGGGAGGCTGAGGCCCTGGGCCTGGGCACCCTGAGCCCCGCTGGCTGCCAAGCTGGGAGACCCCAGGTAAGCGCCTGCCCCTCTCTGGGCCTCAGCCTCCCCTCTGCCCAGGAGGCCTGACCGGGCGCCCTTCACGCTGGAAGTGGAGGAGGCAGGATGTGACCCCTCATGACGAATGAGTTCATCCCAGTTCCCTCGGGACACTGAGCACCTACAACGCGTCGGGCAGAGGCCAGACCTCACTGTCCAGGTGGGCAGACGGAATCACAGGAGTCCACGCAGGAGCGACCCCTGGGGGTCCAGTGGCATCCAGAACCAGGTTGTGACCCCTTGTGGCCATCACATGGCCTCAGTGAATGTGGACACAAGGCCTGCACCCTCATGTCTGTCTCTCCTGCTTCCTGAATTCTTATTTTCTCCATTATTGTTATGACCATTATTCCCCCGATTATCACATCCGTAAACATGTCAGCATGTGTCCCTAAAAGCACTTACTTAAAAAAAAAAGTACATGGTTTCACCACTGTATACATTTGTCCAAACTTATTGCACTCCATACTTCGAGTGAGATGATTGATTTGATGTAAATTATGTCCAATGGTGCCACTTTTAAAAAGCAAGGTTGTGTAGCTCACGCCTGCTATCCCACCTACTTGGGAGGCTGAGGCAGGAGGATGGAAAGTTTGAGGCCAGCCTCAGCAACTTAGTGAGACCCTGTCTCAAAATAAAACAAAAAGGGCTGGGGGTGTGGCTCGGGGATAGAGCGCCCCTGGGTTCAATCCCCAGGGCTGCGAAAATTTTAAGAATTAAAAAGAAACGAAGGAAATTCTAAGCATCTCATTAAATTCTAACCATGAAACCGCTGCTTGGTTTCATGGCTGGTCGAGGGATTTAAAGGTTTAATTTCTAAATTTTTCTTTGTCACCCCCTCTGGCAGGCTGGGGTAAAGTGGGAGTGGAGGGGGTGGCTGGGACTGGGCCAGCCTCCTCCCCAGGGGCCGGACTCCACCCAGAGGGCGAGGCCTTGAACTCTGTTCTGACCCGTAGGTCGTCACAGCGGGGCTTCTGGAGGGATGACAGAGGGGACCACGGGGAGAGCATTTCTGCAGAGGGAACGAGTGACAAGGTCTGGAGCAGGTGGGCGGATGGGCAGGGAAGGAACAGCCCCTGGAGGACCCTGCTCCATGGTGGCCACCAGGGGGCGCACCCCCCCACACCACCCAAGCCTGACTTGGTGTCCACGCTTAGTCTCCAAGGGCTGCAGAGCAGAGAGGACCAGGTTTCCTGGCACTTCATCTGACCCTGTGCCCTTGGCACCTCCTTACCATCCCCACCCCCGCCCCACAAGGCAGGGCAAAGTCCGAGCCTCTCCACATCCTCACCCCAATTCTGGAGGCCAAAAGCCTGGGCGTTAAGATCAAAGTTAGAAACCAGCTCTGAACTCCTTGGCTGTGTGACCCAGGCAAGTGTCTTGAGCTCTCTGTGCCTGTTTCCCCTTCTGTCAATGGAGACAAATACAGTCCCCAATTCTCAGGCTGTGGTGTGCGTGAATAAGGATAACAGCTACCAGTGGTCCAATTCCTAGTAGGTGGCAGACAGTGGCCGGGTTCTCTGGGTATTAGCTCACTGGGGCCTTTTAACAATGCCAGCACACTCACCCTCACTCTATCCTGTCTCTAAAGCACTCACAAGGTGCAGGCCTTGACCCAGGACCTGGGGACAGCACAGTGATGCAGGCAGGTGTCTACTTCAGAGCTGACTGAGCGTCTGATGAGGAGAACAGCATGCAACAAATATCAGCACAGACAGACAAAATGACCAGAAATGGTGGGAACTGCCGCGTGCGGAAACACAGGCAGGCAGGCGTGACTAAAGATCAAGGGGACCTGTTTTGGGTGTGCAGGCCAGGAAAGATCTGCAGGAGGTGGGACATGACACTAAGACCCGGAAAGCGAGAGCAAACTGGCCATACCACGGGCGAGAGGAGCTGTGTGTCCCAGGGTGGTGGCAGGATGGAGCCAGGCCATGTGCTGAGGGCGCGGACTTTGGCCCGACAGCCGCGAGGACTTGCTGGGCGCCGGGCACTCTGCCAGGCACCCTGTGTCTCCTCTTATCTGACGCTCACACAGCACCCAGGCCATTTACTAGCCCATGAGGCCCAGAGGGGTCGCCTCCAAGGTCACACAGCTGCGAAGGTCATCCAGCGAGGAAGTGTGGGCTGCGTCCCCTGCTTGTCCCCTGCTTGTTAGCGTGGCCACGATGAAGGGTGTGGGCATCTGATACATAACTGCCACCTTCTTCAAGCATCCAGTGCCCCCAGCTGGGGTCCCCACGTGTCTCCAGCCCCCTTCGTTATAGCAACCATCCCCCAGAGACAGCAGGCATCAGTTAAAGGCCGGCAGCCTTATCAAGGCCAGGTTGGTCCCTTAGGGCTAGGCGGACCGAGGCCTTGGCCCAGGGACACGCAGTGCTTGCCAGAGTGGCAGCCACCAGGGCTGAGGTGGCAGCCTGGGCCTGCTCCCGGTGGGACAGGCAGTGGGGACTCGGGGCTGGGGCCCAGATCCCCGCAATGCAGGGCCCGGCTGTCCCTTCTCACGGGCCTCATGGTCTCCCGTGAACTGGGATAAGGGGCCCTCGCTTTCCATGCCTTGTCCCCGAGGGCTACCTGGGTGGCCCTCCACTGTCGAATCCCTGAAGAGCCTGGGGCCGGTCCCTGGCGGGGTGCCCAGCCCTGCCCTCTGGCCAGCAGGACCTGCTCCAGGCCCAGGGTCCCCTGCAGGGCACCCTGAGCGGACGCACGTCCCCAGGAAGGGCTCAGACCTCACTGCTCCCTCTGCCCGTCCACCCAGCTGACCTTGGCCTCCGACCAGGACCCCCCCACTCACACGCACACCCCGGGCCCCAGCAACACTGCTGCTCCCGGCTCCTCACCTACCTGAGCTGTCCCCCAGCCAGCTGGGCCCTAGCTGCTGCAGCCAGCCTCTGCCAGCCTCTGCCAGCCTCCCTGGCCCTGGCCCCGCCTCCTGTGTTAAAGGGGCAGCTCCCACCCAAGGCTGCCTGGGATGGAGGCAGAAAGCAGGGGAGGTCAAGGCTCACAGCCGCCCCAGCCTCCCCATGTGCATTTCCCCTGCCAGATGGAGGAGCAAAGGGAGGCTCAGAGAGGGACACTCACTTGGCCGTGGAAGCCCAGCTAGCGAGGGGCAGAGATGCTAGACCCCCTCCCGTGAGAGACTTCTCCCAATCTCCCTCCCAGCCCAGGGCTCATCCCAGGCCAAACCCCTTCCATTGGAACAGGAAAGCAGGGACAAGGAGGTAACCATCATCTGTCACATGAGAGGGGCTCGGAGACTTCACACCCAACTCCGGGGCCCAGTTACTGCTCAAATGAGCGGCTGACCACTGATCCATTCACTCAATAAATATTTATTGGACACCTACTATGTGCCAATCCCTGGGACCTTTAGCCTCAAACAAGATAAGGTGTCCCCTGTCGTCACAGCACCTTTGGGTGCCACAAAAGAGGAATTGTCATCTCTGCTAGGGATGGGGACAGCTGGGAGGTGAGTGGGGCTGCGGAGCCCAGAGCAGGGGACCTGCCTGGAGGAGAAGGCAGCGGCTGAGCAGCAAGTGGCTTGGGGATAATGGACGGGGCAGGAGCCACAGGGATGTCTGAGCCAGTGACAGGGCACCTCAACCTTGCCCAGGGGCACTGGGGAGCCACGTTGGGCCTGGAGGTGACTGGGTCTGAGTGACGTCTCCATTGCCACCTCCCTGGTGAACCTGAGCCACGCACACACGCCTGGGCCTCAGTTTCCCTGTCTGTAAAGTCGAGCTCCCAGGAGGACCCAGTGTTGTGTGTCCCCCCTGGACCATGGGTGACCTCCCGGGGTTGAGGATCAGCTCCTGGACACGTGGCGTCAAATGGCGCTGTCTAGATGGCCGCCGCCCGCCATGAGGACTCTGGCGGGTTTCTCCCCAGCCTCACACTGAGCACGCCCCACCCTTGCCAGGTGTCCTGTCCTTGCCAGGTGGTCGAACCAGGGAGAGAGAGGGACACCTGATACGTGACAGTCACACCCCAGGAGGTCAGAGGGCAGAGGTTTACCAGAGGGCAGCAGAGGCGGGGGATCTGGGAGGGCCTCCGAGGAGGTCGGCTCCAGCACACGGCTGGGGCTTAGATAGGAAGCACAGCTACACTTATTTCATGCCTACTGTATACCAGCCCTTTTATACTGACTAGCAGAAATAGCTTTTAAATAGTCGGAGATTTTTAAATAGTTGGGGGTTTACTTCTGTGTGCATTAGGAGACATATACACTGTGTGTGTGTGTGTGTGTGTGTGTGTGTGTGTGTGTGTGTGTGTGTGTGAGCGTGCATGCGCACATAATATCAAACCCATAATTTTGAGAATATTAATGCTTAGGGAGAAGTGAGGTGTTAAAATGTTTAAATGCAATCTCTTTAAAGTATTAAGCGTAGAAGAATGTCCCAGTGTGGCGGTGTGCTGAGGCGTTAGATGGAAGACCCCAGAGCCAGGCCATGGTACAAACCTAGCTCAGCTGTTTCCTGGCTGTGTGACCTCAAGCAAGTCACCTGACCTCTCTGTGCCTTGATTTCCCAGCTGTAAGATGGGGATAGAAATAATGCTTTCCTACGAGAGCTGATGGGAGAGTCAATGAGCAAATGTCTGTGAAGCCTTTGGAGAAGTGGCTGGTGCTCGGGGTTGGGTGTTCTTGTTGCTCTTTGCTGTAATTATGACCCCTAGGAAAGAGATGGCGTGACAATATGGCACAGATTGCAAAGGGGGGAATGCCTGAGGTCTGGGAGTGTGGCGTCCTTCTGTCACAGAACACTTATGACTACCTGGGGAAGTGGGGACCCCAGGGAACCCGGCATGGAGGAATCAGGCTCAGAAACCCAGGCACTTTCCCAAGGTCACACAGCAGCAGAGCCAGGGCTCAGACCCAGGGGCGGGGGCCAAGCTCGGGCTGCAGTGAGGAGAGGCTGGCGGGGTGGGCCGGGCCACTGGCCATGTTCGTCAGCCAGTCCCGTCCCTGACACCTCGGCCTGCCACCCAGCCACCCTGGCCTGTCCCCTGGCTACTCATTAAGCTTCATTTCGCCATCCTCTCCCGCAGCTGGCGTTCCCAGGCGGGGTCGCTGCGTGGAGAGAGGACCGAGTCTCGACACCGCGATCGTCACCAACAATAAAAATTAAAGGAAAAAAAAAAAAGAGCCAGAGGAAGAGGCCGCCGTTTCAGAATCTGGGAAAAGCACAAGGAGCTAAGGCAGAGGCCAAGCCCCGGGACACCCTGAGTTTGCCTCCCGCCTGCTGCAGAATGGTTGCCCCGGGTACCAGGAGCACAGCTGGGAGTGACCCTGGGCCACCTGGGGTGGGAGCAGACCACCATGGAGCCAGCAGCACCCCCACTGCTGCCCTGGTCCCCTGAATACCCCTGACACCCTAGAAGAAGGGAACCCCCCCCCCCATGACACAGACGAAGTACCCGCTTGAAATGACACGAAGCCAGGTCAGGGAGGCCCAGGGAGGTGTGGGATGGCGCGGGTGGTCCGTCCGCGTGGCTGAGACTGGCCTCTGCTGAGAAGTCTTGGGCTTTCTTTTTTTTTGGGGGGGGGGTACCAGGGACTGAACTCAGGGTCACTCACCCCCTGAGCCCCATCCCCAGCCCTATTTTGTGTTTTATTTAGAGACAGGGGCTCACTGAGTTGCTTAGAGCCTCGCTGTTGCTGAGGCTGGCTTGGAACTCACGATCCTCCTGCCTCAGCCTCCCAAGCCGCTGGGATGACAGGATGACAGGCAGGAGCCACCAGCCACCGAACCTGGGGTTGTCAATGAGCTTGGACGAAAGCCCAGAGAGGGCCACTGTCCACCATGCATGACAATAACCCCAGCGGGAGGCTCCGCCTGGCTGCAGGTGCCTGACCTTGGCCTTGGTGGCAGTTTTAGACACAAGGTCCCACCGAGAAGCTGTTTGTCACATTTGGAGATGACGCAAAGCTGAAAGGCCACAGGTAGCACCATCTAATAGGACAAAAAAGGTCCCGTTAGGACCCAATTTGAAAGCTGGGCTGCAGCCACAGGAGCCAAGTGCACTGCGTCCAAAACAGGGAGACCAGGCTGGATCGGATCCATTTCACGAAGAAAAAAATGTCATTTAACTTCTCCAGGGGGTTGGGGGAGTCGCAGTTAGATAAGGAAGCTGAGTTTGCTGAGCACCTACTGTGTGCCAAGCCTGTCCTGGGTGCAGGGGATTCAGCGCAGGAGGATTCACAGGCCAGCGGGGTGTGGGGGCGGCCAGTTGTGCAGACAGGGTGGGCGGGTGGTTTTAGATGGGGGCCAGGGCGTCCCCTCCGTGAAGGTGACAGTCAGGTCGACACCCAGGGGTGTGGAGGGGAGCCAGGTGGACCTGTGGGAAGAAGACCCGAGGTCCAGGATCCCAGGATCCGAGGGCTTGGGCAGGCTCTAGCGGTAGAGGTTGGCTGGATTCTGGGTGCCGGGAGCTCAGGCTGCAGTGGATACCGTACGGTGAGGGACGGAGGAGCAAGTGGTTGGAGGCTGCGGGGAGCAGGCAGGAGGCAGTATAGCCCGTTCTGGGCTGCTGTGGCCCCACTGGGGAGAGACGGGGCCGCCTGGCTGCAGAGCACCCCAGAGCTCCAGCCCAGGCACAGTGGGGAGCAGGTAGGAAGGACTGCTGAGCACCAAGGGGGACCCCAAAGTCCGGGACAGTGGGGGGGCAAGGAAAAAGGTGGGGACAGGCACAGCTGCTGGCCTCAGTGCCTCGCTAAGGCCCAGCCTCTAACCTGGCAATGCCTGGCCGTGTCTTTGTCCCCATCTCCAAGGGTGGGAAAGGAAGCCAGGGCCGTGAGGTGACCACCCTGAGGTCACACAGCTGGGTGGCAGTGCCAGCCCAGGGGAATGGACCCAGGACTCTGAGACCTGAGCTAATCAAAGACACCAGCGCTGCCTGCCAACCAGGGAGGCCAGGGGACAGCGCCCACCCCCAGCTGTGAAAACATCCCCACCTGGCTCCCAAGGACACTCTGACCTGACTGTCCTCGGGGACAGGGGACACTTCCCAGGAAGGTGTGATGTAACAGCAGCCGACGTGGGGACATGGGACGTGGGGACGTGGGAGATGCTTGCCAAGGTTCCCCAGCCAGGTTCCTGCCTCCCCCGGGGCAGGGCGAGTCCTCAGTTTGTCCATCTGTTAATGGGGAGAGGCTGGCCTCGAAGTCCCTTCCGCTTCCCAAGACCTTTCCAAGGTGGGAAAAGAAGGCTTCTGTGCTCTGTCCGTCACCCAGAGCCAGGGACACAAGTGCTCTTTGAACACCAGGAACGAAAAATGGCCATTGCTTTTTTTGGGGGTGCCAGGGATTGAACTCAGGGGTGCTCCACCACTGAGCCACGTCCCCAGCCCTATTTTGTGTTTTATTTAGAGACAGGATCTCACTGAGCTGCTTAGAGCCTCACTAAGTTGCCCAGGCTGGCTTTGAACTCAGCATCCTCCTGCCTCAGCCCCCAAGGTGCTGCGATCACAGGTGTGTGCCACCGTGCCCAGCTGACCATTGCTTCCTGAGTACACAGTCTGCACCAGGCACTATCCTGACGGTTTTACATCAATTAAGTTATTAAAGCCTTATAACAAATCTAATCATAGATATGGAGGCACAGAGAAGTGCTTGCATATTACACAGGTCACACAGCAAGTTGATTTGAACTTGGAAAATGTTTGCACAGATAAATAAAATGTGGTGATGTCCTTATGATGAAATATTATGTGTTCTAAAAGGGAAGGGTACAGCATCACGCTGCCACATGGAGGAACCTGGGAGACACTGTTAAGGGACAGAAGCCAGGCACAGGGGAAGCAGAATGATCCAAGAGCAGGCAGTGCCTTGGAGACAGGTGGATTGACGGTTACCAGGGCGCAGGGGAGAGAGGAGGAGAAACGTCTGCTGCGGGCACAGGGTTTCTTCGGGTTCCAAAGTCTCGACCCTGTGCGTGAGTGAATTGTCTGGCATGTGAATTGTTTTCCCGGTCGAGTTGTTCTTTCCAGGCATGAAGGGCCGGCTGGGCGCCAGGACGGGCCGGGCGCCTTCTCTCTGTCCCCTTGGGTTCTTATTCGTCCGTTCCAACGATGACACGACGCGTCTTGGTTGAAATAAGTGGGACAGACAGGCAGATCTCAGGAGAGAGTTGTCCCCTGGTCTCTGCCGCCTGCAGCCCCAGCTCCCTTCCCAGCATCCTCGAGACGGAGATGAAGGAGGAAGGGTGACAAAGGGGATATCTCCCTTCAGTCCTGTCACCTGGGCCACCATTACCTCATATGGAGATGCCCTTTAAACCTAAATCTGGGGCTTCTGAATGTGACCAGGCTGGCCATGTGCCCTCTGTCCCCTACCTCCACTGGCCTTGTGTCCACAAAGGACTCAGAGTCCCCGAATTCGCCCTCCCGAGCTGCCACTTGCCACCTGCTGGCCTTTGGCAGGCGTCCCAGCCTCTGAGCCGGTCTCCTCGCCTTCCATGTGGGGGCCCCCTGCTCCCCTGGGGTGGGCGACCCCACATGGCAGACACGTGGTGTGGGATCGGCCCAGCTCTGGCCGCGTGGGTGCCGGCTGTATACAATCAGACACGAGAGAGCGGCTGTCTGCAGGGTGCCCACAGCCCTCCAGCTCTGCCACCTCGTGTCCCCAGCCCACACCCCCGTGGACATCCTGCTAGGGAGGGGGCTTGGAAATGTCATGCAAAATCAGGGAGGGCCAGCAAAACGGGACAGCCTGTCCCAGAGGGGCGTGGCCGTGCGAGCCGAGTGTGCCCTGGTCGCCCTGCGGCTCATCAACATTCTACTCCTGGCCGGCCGACAAGAGAGCTTTGTTGAGAGGCCCAGGGAAAGACCAGCCAGACTGTGTGTGTGTGTGTGTGTGTGTGTGTGTGTGTGTGTGAGCCTGTGGACAGACGGACCTCTGCTCACAGCCAGGGACAGACCCAAGGATTGGTTTAGGGCAGGGAGTTTTCAAATGCAACATGCTCCAGTTCCTTGATGGTGTTGGTGATGGTGGAGGTGGTGGTGGTGTTGGTAATGATGGTGATGGTTGTGGTGATGATGATAGTGATGGTGGTGTTGGTAGTGATGGTGGTGGCAATAATGATGGTGGTGATGTTGGTGGTGGTGGTGGTGATGTTGGTGATAGTGATGATAGTGGTGGTGGTGATGGTGATGATGATAGTGATATTGGTGTTGGTGGTGGTGGTGGTGGTGGTGTTAGTGATGATGATGGTGGTGGTGATGATGGTGATGATAGTGATGTTGGTGGTGGTGGTGATGGTGGTGATGATGATGGTGGTGGTGATGATGGTGATGATAGTGATGTTGGTGGTGGTGGTGGTGGTGGTGGTGGTGTTAGTGATGATGATGGTGGTGGTGATGGTGGTGGTGATGTTGGTGGTGGTGGTGATGGTGGTGGTGATGATGGTGGTGATGGTGGTGATGATGGTGATGATAGTGATGTTGGTGGTGGTGGTGATGGTTGTGATGGTGGTGATGGAGGTGGTGATGGTGGTGGTGACTAACTTACTGTACACTCATTCAGTTCCTGGCCCCTTACGTAATACCTTCTCCTGTCTTCTGAGACCAGGAGGGAGATGCCATTGTCACCCACTGTACAAGTGAGCACACCATGGTGGCAGGGGGCGAAAGCGGCTTGCCCAGGGCCACACAGCTGTGCACGACAGGCCAGGCTGGAGCTCCAGCCCCTGAGTCTTGGCCACCTGCTCCCGTGTGCCAAAAGACTCTCAAAGGAGGACTGGGGACAGCAACGAAGAACTGTGCTTGGATCGCAAGTTTGGGGGTCAGGCTGCCGGGTCCCCGTGCCAACTCCTGCCTCTTCCAAGCTCTGTGACCTGGGGCAAGTGACCACCTCTGAAACCCCCGTCTCCCAGCTGTGAGGTGGCGGTAATAACAGTCCCCACCTCCTCTGTGGCTGGACACTTATTAATGTGGCTATTGTTTCTCTGTCACCTACCATAGGCCAAGCAAACACCAGGGACTTTAGATTTATTATAATGGTCCCTGGGAAAGGTGTTGTCCTGTTTGCAAGTGAAGACACTGGTGGGGGGAAGGCAGGAGGACCCTGTGGACAGGAGCGTAGCAGCTCCCCACCTCCAGGAACCCCAGCTTCTGACAGGGGCAGGGCGGGGGTGGGGCGGGGGCGGGGCCGGCCCTGCGAGCCCATTGGCTGCCGGAGGCATAAAGCAGGAGCCCAGGGAGGATTCAGGACAGTCCAGCTGCCTCCCTGGGTCCCTGAGACCATCAACACCATCTCCCTCTCGCTCCCTCGCTCTGTCCAGACATCCAGCTCGTTCACTGTGCCTGGTAAGTGGCCCCATCCTCAGTCACACCCCAGGACCATCCAGGGTTTGCCAGGGGACAAGGGGTGACAGGGCTGGTGACGTGCTCTGGAGCCAGCGGCTGGGTGCACGGCCCGCTCTGAGCCTCAGTGTTCCTACCTGTCAGTTGGGGGTGGCAGTAGGAGCTTGCTGCAGATGAAATGAGAGAGCACTTCATAATAACAGGTGACATTTACTGAGCACCTGCCACGGGCCCAGTGAGAGGGCGAGGGTGGGGGTGACAAGCCAAGGCGGGTGCACAGAGGCAGGGGTGGCTTTCCTGTGCCAGGCCCCCCACCTGGCTCCACATCTGTGGGAAGAATTGTGACCTGCAGGACAGGGTCCTCCAGATGTCCCGGGGTCCCTGGGGTGGGCTCCTGCACTGGCAGCCAGGGCATGGTGAGCTGTGCAGGCCTCCTCGTCTGTGGGTCAGAACCAGCGTCCACTGCCGGGGTCAGGCCCTGCTCTCTGATGGCATTCAGGAGATGTAAGGGGGGAGGCCTCAGGGGCCCATCAGCCCAGGCAGCTTGGGGCTCCCACATGTGAGGGCACCAAGGCTGGTGCAGGACCCCCCACTGGCCAGGTGTCTGAGCCAGTCTGGGGGAGGGGGCTTCCTGAGCCAGGAGCACCCAGACGAGGGACGGGAAGGTGGAGCACGGGCTAGCCACACCTGGTGCCAGGCTTTTGGGGGGTGCGGGGACCCCAGATAGGCCCCTGAGCTGACCACCTGCTGATCTCCTCTGCCCCGGGCCAAGTTGGGGGGCAGGAGTCTCCCTGTGGCTTTCAGCAAGAGAGAGGGATGGACGGAAAGGCCACGGGGGTGTGCGTGGGCTGGATTCTTGGCCATCTCCACTGTAACCACTCAGAGCCAGCACAGGAGGGGTGGCCTGAGCCACACCAGGGTCCTGGGGAGACCCTGAGCTCGGGAAGCCTGCCCCAGACCTACCCCGCCTCCCTGCTGTGACCTAGGACATGCTGGTGTGGCCGCTGTGTCACCAACTACCCAGAAACGGCTGCAGCCGGCAGCGGTGCTGTGGGCTGGACAGGGCTCAAGGGGGCGGGGCCTACCTGGGGTCCTCTCAGGGCGCGGGGGATGACGGCTGAGCCAGAGTCACTGCGAAGCTCCCCTACCCCACGTCTCACAGTGGACAGCACCGCCAGCTGGGACCTCCCAGCCCTGGGTGGACCCCCAGGGGCCTCCACCCAGGGAGGGAGCCCACAGAGGTCCAGCCGGCTGTTCTGACCTCGGCTTGGGGCAGTGATGACAGCAGCCACCCTGCAGACTCTAGAGGTGGCTGTGTCCCTCCCTTCCCAGCTCCACATTGGACATTTGGAATGGTCCCTGGCAAGAGTAGGGACGTCACAGAGGTGGCCCGCGTCACCGTCAGGGCTTTCAGTCCCTTGATTGCTAAACAATTGCTGACATGCCACAGCTTGGACATCACATAATGTCCCTGCCCCCAAGTCACGGGAGCCCAGGGCTCGGGAGGAAGCTTGGCCTGCCTGTCACGGTGTGGCTTCATGAGAGGTGTGTCCAGGTGGGAAGGACTGTGGTGGCCTCCCAGGATTGGGAAAAGCCCCGAATGACATCACGGTGCCCGGCTCGTGCTGACCAGTGGAGAGTGATGACTAAGGACAACAGTGGAGTCGGGCTGGCTCCATCCACAGCACGACAGAAATGTCTGTGTTTGTGGCAAGACCCAGCCAGCACAGAGGCACGGGGGCTGAGCGGCCTCCCGAGAAGCCCCCTGCCCAGCAGTTTCTTGGTAGTGTCCTGAGGTCCTGCCGGGGAGGCAGCTGGACTGTGCCTGTGGGGACCTGGGCACTTTCGCCTGTACTCTACCACCCACTTTGTCCTTCTCCCCGGGGAATGAGGGGCGGGGCCGCTGGCTTCGGGGTGCCCACAGCCAGCATGGTGTCCACTCTCCTGACCCTCCGGGCTTCTGACCTTTGTCCCAGCGATGGCGTCTGGAGAGACCCTGCACGTGAAGACACCCATCCGGGACAGCATGGCCCTGTCCAAAGTGGCCGGCACCAGCGTCTATCTCAAGATGGACAGTGCCCAACCCTCTGGCTCCTTCAAGATCCGGGGCATCGGGCACCTCTGCAAGACGGTACAGGATGGGTCAGGTGCCATCTGGGCAGGTGGCAGACCCCTTCCTGGACAGGGCCGGGCCGGGGCTGGGTGGACCAAGAGGAGATGCAGGCTATGGGGCGGCTCCCCACATGCACTGCACGTCCACCTTAGGACGTCCCCGGACTAACGGGTGACTGTGCACGAGGGTCCCTATGGAGCCATCCCTGAGCCAGGCTCTGGAAGGAAGACGCAGAGAGACTAGAGCAGAACAAACCCCGGAGGAGAGGGAGGGGAAGGGGGGGGGAGGGGAGCAGGAGGAGGGAGAGGAGGAGGAGGAGGGAGAGAGGGGAAAGGAGGAGGGAGAGGAGGGGGAAGAGGAGGGAGAGGAGATATTCGAGGGGGAGGGAGGAGCCCAGGCGAAAACGAGAAGGCAGGCCAAGCCTGCTGGGGCACACCTGTCATCCCTGCAACTTGGGAGGTTGAGGCAGGAGGATTGAAAGTTTGAGGCCAACCTCAGCAATTTAGTGATACCCTTGCTCAAAATTAAAAGGGCTGGGATGGTAGATCCAGGGCAGAGCTCCCCTGGATTCAAACCCCAGTACACAAAAAAGAAAGAAAAGACATGGAGGTGGACCTGACCCTTCCCTTCTTCTCCCCACAGTGGGCTGAGCAAGGCTGTGAGCATTTTGTGTGCTCCTCTGGTAAGTGACCAGCCTCCCCCTCCAGTCCTCTGCTGTGTGTGCTGAGGCCAGGTGCTTCGCCTCTCTGGGCCCTAGGTATCCCAGCCATGATGGGTGGCAAACCTTTGCAGTAGCCGGGTTTGGAATTCCAGGAGGAGGCCAGTGGGGTGTGGGGAGGCCCGAGCTGTAGGTGGAGGGCCAGCAGTCCTGGCCCTCGGGTGCTGACCTCCAGCCCACCCCTCCTGCAGCGGGCAATGCAGGCATGGCGGCCGCGTACGCCGCCAGGAAGCTGGGCATCCCGGCCACCATCGTCGTGCCCAGCACCACACCGGCTCTCACTGTGGAGCGGCTCAAGGGGGAAGGCGCCATGGTGGAGGTGGTGGGCGAGGTGAGTGCCCACCCTCAGGCTGTTGGGGCACGGGCGGCCGACCAGGCCCATCACCTTGACTGTCCCCACCCCGACCTCGCAGGCGCTGGACGAGGCCTTCGAGATGGCCAAGGCGCTGGCCAAGAACAACCCCGGCTGGGTCTACGTCCCGCCCTTCGATGACCCCCTCATCTGGTGAGTGCAGCTTGGGGTCACTTGGCACGCAGGCGGCCACTCCCGGGCACCACTGGGCTGCGATGCTCATCACCACGCGAGATGCCGGTTCTCGTGGCTGTGCCCGTGACCTGTCCACGGGAGAGCACAGTGGGAGGAAGCCCAGGGAAAGGCGTCCTGCAGTCAGGTGGCCCTCGGGGACCTGGGAGCTGTGTGGAGCGGCCCCACAGCCCTGGCCACTGGCCTCTCAGCCCTGCCGGTTGCCACGTTCGTAGCTGGCACTGGTGGCCAGAGCAAGGCCCCAAGCAGACACAGAGCCTGGCGGCTGGTGTCAGGGTGGCACCTGGAGCAGGGGACCAGCTGCCCAGCCCCAGAGCACGTGCTGACCCACCTGCCAGGGTGCCCCGGGCCCTGCCGGGTGCCTGCAGGAAGCCCAGCGCTGACCTGTCACTGGTGCCACTCCCCAGGGAAGGCCACACCTCCCTCATCAGAGAGCTGAAGGAAAGCCTGGGCACCAAGCCGGGCGCCATCGCGCTGTCCGTGGGCGGCGGGGGCCTGCTGTGCGGAGTGGTCCAGGGGCTGCAGGAGGTGGGCTGGGGGGACGTGCCTGTCATCGCCATGGAGACCATGGGTGCCCACAGCTTCCATGCCGCCACCACCGCGGGCAAGCTGGTCTCCCTGCCCAGGATCACCAGGTGAGAGCCCGCAGGTGCCCCCCGGGGAGCCTCCCTCAGGGTGGCTGGGAGCTGGCTCCTGGGGCCACCCACTGCACAGCGAGGAGCCCGAGGCTTTGGTCACTCGCCAGGGGTCACAGACAGTGAGTGGCTTAAACAACATGGAACTTGATTTCTCTCTATGAAAGTCTAGAGGTGGCAAATCCAGAAGCCATTCCAGAAAGTCAGGGACCAGTGTTCCTTGGGCATCTCGCTCTACTGTCTTTGGCATGTGGCCTTATGGTCCAAAATGGTGGCTTGCATGCCAACTATCACGTCCACGCTCCATCAGGCAGGAAGAAGGAAGCAGGGAGAGAAGGTTAGGCGCTCACCTTTAAAGACACAAAGCGCAGCTGTTCCTTGATTTATAACTGCTCCAGGGTGACATCCTGATAAACCATCATTTGTTAAAAATATTTCAAGTCAAATGTGAGCTGCATACATCCGACCTGACACCCCACTTAGCAGCACAGTGCCGTAGAGCGGGTGGCCCTTGCCATCAGCTGACCAGAGCTGTGTGCCACTGCCTGGCACCGCAGGAAAGGATGGCACCTCAAATCCATGCTCTGGGGAGAGGTCCAAACCAAGATTCCAAGGACGGTCTCCACCAAGTGCGTCACTTCCCTGGTGAAGCACACCTCATGGCAAGTTGGGGACATGTGCTTCCGATGACTTCTCACGGGCCAGAACTTAGTCAGGTGGCCGCGCCTGGCTGCAGGGGACGGGGAGATGTCCTCGCGCCAGGCATCCCTGGGGCAGCTAGAAGAGAGGGCAGCGCGCACAGGGGAGCCTGAGCCCCGGGGGACCTTTGGGTTTCCCAGCCGGCCTCCCTAGAGGCTGCCGGGCTGGTCTCTGCCGCGGCCAGGTTGGCGCAGAAGCCGCTGCTGAGCACCTACTGTAAACTGCCTTAGGGCCACGGGGGCGCCCTCAAGATGCTCCTGGGAGATGAGCTGGGGATAGGACCGGTGGCCACCCAGGGAGGCTGGGAGAGTGTCCACACAGCCTCCAGCAAGGTCCCAGAGTCACATGGACCCTGCTCAGAGCCCCAGCGCTGCCAGTCCCTGGGCATGTGGACCTTGGGCAGTGGCGGCAGGTTCTGCCTCAATTTCCCACCTGTTAAGTCAAACCAACGAATAACAGCACAATTCCCTGACGCTGGGGAAGTGCTTGGCCTGATGCTGCAGTGGGCAGGGCCACCTGAGGTCAGGGTCTGAGCAGCCCTGGAAGACGTCCTGGAGGAGGCAGCCTTCACCCTGAGCCTTTAGGGACAGGGCAGGAGGGGGCGGCAGGGCCGCGCGAGGCTCAGCGAGGACTGACTGGGTGGACCAGAGCGGGGTTCCCGTGGGGGTGGCAGGGTGCTTTTGCTCGAGTGTCCAACACAGATGTACACTGCTGACCCCGACCCAAATCATCTGTGCGCAGCAGACCCCGCCGTCTGGGGTCCCTGCCACCTGCTGTGGCTCCGCTCACAGCCACCCTGTCTCCCCCGCCCGTCCCTGCCTCCCTCCTGTCTGCTGCCCGGCTCCGGCCAGCGTTGCCAAGGCTCTGGGTGTGAACACGGTGAGCGCGCAGGCCCTGAAGCTGTTTCGGGAGCACCCCATCTTCTCTGAAGTGGTCTCGGACCAGGAGGCTGTGGCCGCCATCGAGAAGTTTGTGGGTATGTGCCACTGTCCTCAGTGCACCATGGGGTCCCGTTCACCCCAGTCCCCTGCCTCCCATCCTCACCTGGAACGCCCCACTCGTGGAAGGTGACCACTTGTGACACCCTCGCCCAGACCGTGCCTCAGGACCCTCCTTAACCGGGGCTTGGGCGATGGCGATCCCTAGTCAATGTCAACCTAGGGTGAAACCCGGGCCCCTGTTGAGGGTGACAGTGGGAGGCGCGGCCCAGGACCTTCCGGGGCTCAGAGCCGACTGGCTCGCTGCCCCCAAGTCCCCTCAGCGGCCTGCCACTCCCCTGGGCCCACCATCCCTCACTGTCCCTGGCAGATGACGAGAAGATCCTGGTGGAACCGGCCTGCGGGGCAGCCCTGGCCGCCGTCTACAGCCACGTGGTCAAGAAACTGCAGGGGGAGGGGAAGCTGCGCGCCCCGCTGCCCAACCTGGTGGTCATCGTCTGTGGGGGCAGCAACATCAGCCTGGCCCAGCTGTGCTCCCTCAAGGAACAGCTGGGCATGAAGAATGGCCTACCAAAATGAGGGCACCCGCAGTGCCCCTGGCCGGACCACCCTGGGGCCAGAGTCCCCAAGTCCCACATGCAGTGCCCTGGGCCTGGCCGTGAGCCTGGACCTGCGTCACTGGCCACTGGGCCAAGGACCAGGTGGGCAGCAGCAGGCGCAGCCATGGACTGAACCTCGCATCTGTGTGGCCACTCTGCAGCTGTCCCTGGCCACCCCTGCTAGGATGACTGCCTACAAGTGACACCAGGACCCCGAGGGGGGGAGGAGCTGAGTGCCACTGGGGGCCTGGACCACGGGCCCTACCTCCTCAGCTGCCTGGGGCCCTCGGCCGCCCTCCTGGAGGCCAGCTACTCCTTTTTCTAACGAGCACTTTTTCACTGGAAAAGACAACTATGTATTTATGACACAGCGACTGTGAGGCTTTCTGTCCCTTGTGGTCTCGCCCCTGCCTCTGCGCCCTGCTGGGTCGTCCCCAGGTGAGGGACATGGTGAGGGAGCCCTGCTGACCACGGGCCACCTGTGCTGGGGGCAGAACCAGCCTGGAGCAGGGCGCAGAGGCCGGCCTCACCCTGAGTCCAGTCCTCCCCGGGGGTCAGAGGCCCTGGGAGCCCAGTGGTGTGGCCCCACACCCAGGGGTGTCATCTGACCCTGGACACAGGTTTCGGGGACAGGGAAAACCTGGGCGGACTTGAAACCAGTGTGTAGACCCTCCAGAAACATGGACCCTGCTCCCCACGAAGGCGCACAGGGAACGGGAGAGCGTCCCTGAGCTGAGCCCCCTCCATGACCCCGACCCCCGCAGCCAGGGCGGGGCCACAGGGTTGGCTTTTGTGACCCCACATTGTGCCCAGGCGCAGGGGCACACACCTATGACCCCAGCGACTGGGGAGGCTGAGGCGGGAGGACCCCAAGTTCAAGGCCAGCAACTTAAAGGGCTGGGAAAGCAGCTGGGGGTAGAACACCCAGTACTGGGCAGGAGACCCACGATGTGGACGGCCACACACAGGGACCGGGAGGCCAGTTAGAAGGCGGATCAGCCTCACTGCGCTTTATTCTCCCCGAGCGGCTGTGTCTCCATCCTGGGGGCGAGCTTCACGGAGCGGGGAGCCTTGTGGACCTTCCCCTTTAAGGTGCCGGGGCCTCCCGCGGTGCTGAGGGTCAGCAGGGGTTGGTAATGTGAAGTGCGAGGGCCCATGCAGGGACCCTGGTCACAGTCCAGGGACACGTCACTGCCTGCTTTACAGAGAGGTGGCCGGGGCTCAGAGGGGAGTCTACAGCCAGCATAGTGGGCCCAGGACGAACCCAGGGGTGAAACTCTGGGGCTGCACGCTGTCCCTGTCCGTCCCCGGGCGGGGAACACAGGAGTCTTGTCACAGGCGGGCCACACGAGGTCAGATGGGAGAGCTGTCCGCACTGGTCTGTGCCCCACAGCAGGGCTCAGGAAGGACCCGCACACAGCAGGTGCTCCTAAGGCGCCTGGGACGGCTGGACATGTGGACAGACGGCTAGAGGTGCAAGGTGGAGGCCTTCAGGGGGGACAGGGCATGGGATAGACGGAGTCCCCAAGGAGGCACGGATGAACAGAGAGGGAAGCAGATGCAGAGAAGAAGAGGGGGACAGAGGTGGCACCACCCACTGTGGGGGTGACAACAGGTCCTTTCTGATGGCTGCACAGGAGGGAGGGACAAAGGGATGGCCGTGAGGAAGGACAGGGGCAGGTGGGCTGGCATGTGAGTGACTGGACGGACAGATGGAGGATGAGCAGGCTGCACGGTGGACGCTGCAGGGCCCAGGCCAGGGAGGGAGGTGCCGCCTGCGACCCAAGCGGCACAGCAGCCACCGCCTCTCTAGTTTAATGGCGGCACAGCCTGCAGTCCGCCTCCCCTGGCCCGAGAGGGGTGGACACCAGGCAGGAGCGCGGGGCTACACTCCCACCTGCATGGGGACAGAGGGCACTCGAGACCCTCCAGCCGCCAGTGGCCAGAAACTTTGGTTTTGTTTCAAGTTTCTATCTTTGAGGAAGCTGTCCAGGGAGCAGGCGAGGGGTGGGAGGCAGGGGCTGTGGCCTGGGGCAGCGACACCAGCCAGAGATGTGCCTAGACCCCAGGGCTGCCCCTCACCAGCCCCAGGCCGCTCAGGAGGCAGGAGGCTGGAGGCTGGGCTGGAACAGGCTTCCCGGCCCAGTAGAGGTCTAGGGCCGCAGCCCAGGACTCTCCCTCAGCTTCAGGTGGACAGAGCACAAGGACAGTCCCCGAGGTGGCAGAGACAGAAGCGGGAGGAAGGGAGGGAGCTGCAGAAAGGAGATGGCACAGGGGCTGCCACCCACTTTGTGGGGACCCTGAGTCTTTCTGAGTCCCTCGGGTCTGTGCCCAGCCCTTGAAAGAGACCCCAGGACAGGAGTGACCCAGACAGCCCCAGCCCAGCTTGGGGGCAGTGGGGCATAGTGGCAGGGATGTGGCAGGTCGGGGGCAGCGGGTGCCTATGGGCCAGCAGGACAGGGGCAGCAGGCGACGGGCTCAGCCCCAGGAGACCTTCAGGGGCGGGAACTTCCAGAGGTCAGGGTGGCCCATGTGCAGCTTGTCACTGAAGGGTGAGGTGCTCCACTGGAAGGGCGGCACCTGGTCCCACGTGGGCCCGCTGGCGGCCAGCAGGCCCAGCACCTTCACCAGGGACATGTTGGTCACCTGGGGGCAGAGCACGTGGCTGAGCCTGGGCGCTGGGCAGCTCCAGCCCCAGCCCCAGCCCCAGCCCCAGCCCGACCCTAACCTTGAGCCTAAATGGGTTGTCACCTCGATCGCAGCCCAGAGCCAAGCCTGACCCCATCCGCTGCTGCCCCCCAGCCTCCACCCCTCCCCAGGCCCGTCCAGCCCCAGGGCCGCACACCTTCACGTCGATGCCCCCGTGCAAGCGCTGGTGCAGGGCCTGGAATGGATAGGAGCCGTTGGCGGGGTTGAGGTCGGAGCGGGCGGAGATGGCGTTCTCCCCGTTGGGCTGGGGGCTGCAGGCCTCACACAGCGAGAGGGGGTCGTGCAGGAAGTTGTTGTACCTGGGGGATAGGTCCCCGCGAGGCCTGGTCTTAAGCCCGCTCCTCCCACTGCCGGCCCCTGGGCTCCTGGGGCCTCGCGCAGCCCCCCACCCCCACCCCCCGGGGAGCCAGGCCTGCCTGGTCTCGTCCCTGGGACTCTGGTGCCTGAGCCACCTGTCTGCATCAGTCCGGGCCCTCTGAGGGTTTGGCAGCCCCAGGGACAGGGTGCCCTGAGGCGGGCGGTCGGGAGGTCTGCCTGCACCTCCCAGTGCCACGCCTGTCCCAGCACCACGCCTGTCCCAGCACAGGTCACGGCCCAGGGCCCAGGCATCTGCAGGCAGCCACAGGCCCAGGTCGGGGCCACCAAATTGCTGCTGGCAAGCACTGTGACCACTGGCCCAGCCCAGCCTGTCCTGAGGTGTGACCCCGGGAGGCTCCCCTGACCCGCCCCTGGCCCACCTCATCAGCCGGATCATAGAGTCCATGTCCCTCACCAGGGACTGGTTCCGCTGGAAGATCTGGGCGCGGGGGTTCTTGTCATAGGAAAACCAGTTCCCGTACTGGGCCACCAGCGCCTGCAGCCCACTGGCATTGAACACTGTCTCAAAGGCCCTGCGGGACAAAGAGAGTCACCATGACTCCAGTGACCGCACGAGGCAGGGCCACGGGCCAGGAGGAGGCAGGCGGTCACTCCAGAGCAGTCATGACGACCCAGGAGCCGGGACCCAGAGGGGACGGCTCTGCTCTGGGTGGCTGGCAGGGTGGCCGGGCTGGGGTGCCACAGTCATGGCTGGGACCCTGGCCCCACCACCCAGTTCTGCAGCCTGCGAGGGCGGGCGCCGTCCCGGAGCCTTGGGTTCTGCACCCCTGAAACCAGAGATGATGGCCCCCAGGCCCGGGGTCACCAGGACCAACCGAAGCAGTGAGTGCTGGGAGTGGCAGCTGTCACCCAGCTTGGGCACACACCTGGGTTGGGCCACCCCACAGCACCCTTTGATGGGTGCCACACAGGGAGTCGGGTACAGCTCACACGCTGCTGACCAGGTCACGTAACTATACCGCAAAGCCCTCAGGACCTGCCTGGTTCCTGCTGTGGCGCTAACACCACTAGGGAGGGGGAGGGCCTGGCCCTGGCGCCTGGGGCGCGGGTAAGCGGAGGAGAGCGGGCGGGGCACCTACGGGATGTTGTAGCTGGCCCAGTAGGTCATTTCGTAGAGGTCCGAGGTCTTGTCAGCCACCACCACCAGGCCCCTGGGCAGGACAGAATGGAGGCCGTCAGGAGGGGTCCCAGAGCAGGCCTGGCTCAGGGCCCTGGCCCCCTGCCTGCAGGGACCAACCTGGCTGCACCAGCCGCCCCTCCCATCTCAGGGACCCCAGCCCTCCCACAAGGCTCGCCACCAGGGCCTCCACCCAGGCGGGGCCTCCACCCAGAGGTACTCACGGGAGCTGCTCCAGGACCGTGAGCACCCTGCCCCCTGGGCTGGTCTGTCCGGGGACAAAGGCCTTGTAGTCCACGATCATCCACTGGTTGTTGTACCTGGAGGGCCCAGCAGGGGACTGAGCGGCCTGGGCCACCCGCCTAGCCCCTGCCCAGCCCCCAGGGGCTACTGGCCCTCACCCTGGCACTGCAGTGAGGCAGGTACCCACAGGCGCTCAGGCCCCTGCTGCTGGCCTACTGGGAACGGCCCTCAGCTACCCGTCAGGACAAAGGCCAGTTCCTCTGCCATGTCTGCACTCCAGGCCACCCACGTGCCCCCTTTCCAGAGCCCTTCCTGCCCTGCTCCCAGGGCCCCTCCCTGAGCCAGGAGCCTGTGGGGGGCGTGTCCTTCCCTTCCTAAGCCTCAGCCTCCCTGGCCTCCAGGTGCAGAACAGGAGAGGCCTCTAGCACCTGCCAGCCCCTAGGTCCCTGGGGTCTGTGGCAGGAGGGCTGTGTCCAGGGTGGGGCCATGGCCCAGAGCCACTCACGTGCCACTGTTGAACCTCTTGAAGACGTCTGTCCAGATGGCTCCGTCCAGGGCCAGGCGGTTGGCCACCAGGTTGCGGATCCACTCCAGCACGCAGCCCTCGGGCTGCACATACTTCCACAGGGCTGCGTTCCTGTTGCCGATGGTGGTCTCCAGCGCCACCTGGGGGGCACAGGGGCCGCCTCAGGGGCAGGGCTGCAGGGACCCTGGCCTTGGGCAATAGCAGTCCCTGGTCTACAGATGCGCAAGACGGGGCCTGAGCCTGGGCAGGGCCTGGGCAGTCCCACAGCTCTGCCCTAGCCAGATCCCCAGCCCTGCTGCTTCTTCCTACCTGCGCTGGGGAGTCAGGCTGGGGAGTCAGGCTGAGGAGCCGGGCCAGCCCAGGAATCCCAAAGTGCTGCTCCTGCGGACCCCTCACCAAGTGGTCAGCTCTCCCTGAGACAGTGCCCCATTCCCAGGCCAGCCTCAGGGAAGGCTGATGGCCTGAGGCCATGAACCTGGACCCAGGCCCAGAGCCCGGGGGGCCGTGCAACAGAGAATCCTCGGCCTGTCTCAGCCCGTTCTGGAGCCAAGGGCAGATGCCCACCCTGCCCCTCTCCAGGGACCCTGCTCCATCTTCTGCTTGTTCTGTAAACAGCGCCTTCTTCTTGGTGGTTAAAAATAAAACTCATGTCGCTATGGAATCCCAGAGACTCAGGAGGCCGAGGTAGGAGGACCTCACGCTTGAGGAAATAAATAAGTAAAAAGGGCTGGGGATGTGGCTCAGGTGGAGCACCCCAGTGCCACTGCCAGGACCAGGACAAAGAAACAGACCACCGCCCTCCAGGCCCTTCCCACACTCAGAGCCGGCCTGGAGGAAGCCAGAAGTCCCCGCCTGCCCTCCCAGGACTGGCACCTGGGCCCCAAGGGTGCCTCAGAAAACTCTCTCCTGGACGGTTGCCCTGGCAATCCAGGCGCGAGCCTTGGCGAGAGGTGCCAGGGACAGATTTCTAAACAGGGCTGGGCGCCAGCCAGGGAGACAGCACAAACAGCTCACCACCAACAACAGCTATTCAGAAACCCGCCGGGCTGCGGGGGCTTCGCCCACAGAGAGCAAGACGAGGGGGGACAAGGACAGTGGGGGTGAACCTCCGCCGGAAAAGCAAACCAGGTCACCAAGGTCAAGGGCATCTCCAGGGTCCCCAGGACCAGAGGCTCCCAAGGACCTGGGTCCCAGGACCAGTGGCTCATGAGGACTGGGCCCCCACACAGTCCAGCCCAGTGCAGGCTTTGGGGACCCACATTTAACAAGCCCTGATGAGGGGCCAGCCAGCAGCACGGGAGGAGGAGCCAGGACCTGGGGCGCAGGCAGGGCTGTAGCCACCCTACCCTCCCGCTCTCACTGGGGCCCAGCCACAGGGCGCAGCTCGGTCACTGGTCACCACATCCAAGCGCACACCTCCTGTCCCAGCTCAGTGGTGAGACACAGTGAGACACACCCCCAGGGAGGGGACACAGGTGGCTGGTGCGACTCACCAGCTGGCTGCCCAGGATGTAGAAGTCGTCACAGGAGAAGATAGTGCCGGGGTAGGATGAGAAGACCATCTGATTCCCAGGAACCAGGAGGGCGTCCTCTGGGGAGAGAGTGGCGGGCGCCAGTCAGGCAGGCCCTGCAGGGACGTAGGTCTCAAGGGGAGCAAGCCGCTCCCACCCAGTCGCTTCTGTCCTTTAGCAAATGAGGAGACTGATATAGAATGCACACGTGGGCTGGGCAGGAGCTCACGGTGGAGGCTCGCCTAGCGCAGGAGGCCTGGGCTCCACCCTAACACCGTAAGAAACTAGTAAGAGCAAGCAGCAAAATCCACCAGTGACAAACATGTTTATGCCTTTCTCTGTGTGTGCACTTTGTTTACTGGCACCTTGCTTTTTAATTGTAAGAGGGTGGCCATTAAGAGGGCCAGACCCAGAAAGGAGATGCTGAGTTTCCCTGGGACAAGTCATTCAGCCTCTCTGAGCCTCAGTTTCCTTCCCTGCAAAATGGGAAGATCCCCCTGCTGCCCCATCCAGGGGGCTGTAAGGATTCAAGTCACAAGCTCAGAGTCCCCATAAGTCAACTGTTAGAAGCAGTACAGGGGTCGACAGGTGGCAACGACCTAGTGTCCACCAGCTGGTGGGTGGGGGAGCCACGGGCCACCCACACCATGGAGTACTACTCAGCCACAAAGAGGACCAGAGCACCAACACCCGCCACAATGTGGCCGAGCCTGGAGACCATCACACTGCGGGAAAGAAGCCAGCCCCAGGAAGGTCACACATGGAGACCGGCTGCCTGGTGGGCATAGGGTCTCCTGCCAGGGGCAAGGAAAATGTTTTGGAAAGGATGGTGCACTTGAAGATGGTTGGGTTTACATTATGATTTTTGCCTCAATAAAAAAATTTCAATAAAAATAAAACTACAACGAGAAGTTTTAAATAAACTGGTTAAGGGCTTAAATAAAGTTCTAGAACACACAAACTAACCTAATAAGAAAGGAGTCAGAACAGTGGCTGCCTTGGGAGGGCAGCGAGGGACAATCTCGGGGACCTGGGGAGCGTCCTGGGCAGTGGAGGGGTCCTATGTGGCTGCAGGAGGCCGCACGGCCACAGGCGTCTGTGCAAACCCAGCCATGCTCCCTCTCCCAGTGCACAGCTACAGTGCGCATCAATGAAGTCACGCCAGGAGTCCAGCCTGGGAGTCACTATCTCCAGTCAGAAGGCAAGCTTGATGAGAACAGTGAGCCCCCTGGGGCCATGCCGTGGCAGACGCCCTCGTGGCCGGTGGTGGAGCTGGTCTGCTGAGTCTGACCCCGTAACCCACATTTTAGGCCCCGCTGCTCGGGCCAGGGCTTGCCCACTCCCACTTCTCGGCTCTGCCCCGCTGGTCCACTCCTGGCGGGCCCAGCTACAGGAGGAGGCGCACAGGCTGTGGGTGCGGGACTACCTGTGGCAGTGTCGGGTCAGCAGACACTTCAGGGCAGTGAAACAGGTATGTACAATGGCCCAGGGGTAGGCATGTGTCCCCAGGCACGTGTCAAGCCCATAAAACTGCCCAATGCCCCGATGAGAACCAATGTATGGATCCCCATCCATCACTGCGACAAACAGCACAGGTGTACGGCCAATTGTGAGGTGGGGGGATGCGGAGCTCCCTAGGGTGTCCACCCGATGCACCCCGGCCTCAGGCTTCTCTTAAACAACCATCTATTAATTTTAGAACAGATACATATACAAAACGCACCCCCACAAGTCCAGCCCTATCCAAACCATACTGTGACCGACCACAGCCTTGGCCCAGGCGGGGGACAGGAGCCCCAGCCCTCATCTGGGGCAGCTGAGCTCACCTCTTGCTCACAGAATAAAGTGAAGCACAACAGAAAATCAAATCACCTTGTTTTCAAATCTAGGAAAGCAAAAAAAAACATAACCACGTGTTCTCAGAACTGAGGGATATTGAAGCGAGCATGTTCTACGAAGTTTTCTGACATTCTATGACTTTAAAGAAATTATTTAAAATTGAACGGGGCTAGCAGGGCACAGTGGTGCCCGCCTGTCATCCTAGGATCTCAGGAGGCTGAGGCAAGAGGATCACAAGTTCAAGGCCAGCCTCAGCACCTTAGCCAGATTCTGTCTCAAAAAATAAAAGGGCTGGGGGTGGGGAGCCCCTGCCTAGTATGAACAGGGCCGTGGCTCAACCTCCAGCACTGAAAAATCAAATAAAAAAAATCCCAAGATGCGCTCTTGGAACTGCCCCTGGTGACCCTGTGTGTATGGCAGGGTCTGCCAAAGCCCTCCTCGTGCGCCCCGCCCCTCGTGCGCCCCGCCCCTCGTGCGCCCCGCCCCTCGTGCGCCCCGCCCCTCGTGCGCCCCGCCCTCGTGCGCCCCGCCCCTCGTGCGCCCCGCCCCTCGTGCGCCCCGCCCCTCCTGCGCCCCGCCCCTCCTGCGCCCCGCCCCTCCTGCGCCCCGCCCCTCCTGCGCCCCGCCCCTCCTGCGCCCCGCCCAGGCAGGTGCTCACGCACACAGAGGCGCCCACCTACCGTGGGGGCCCTCCCGGAACTGGAACGTGTACTTCTTGATGATGCGTAGCATGTGCTGGTAGGAGTTCCAGGTGTTGTGGGCTACCAGGAGGTCACGCTGGCCGGGCAGCAGCTTGATGAGGGCAGAGCAGGACCCTGAGCCAAGGACGGCCCTGGTCCTGGTCTTGTTCAGGGCGGGCTCTAGATCTTCCAGGTCCCCAGAGATCTGCAACAGGCTGAGGAAAGACGGGGCAGGAGGTGAGCAGCCTGATGCGCCCCTCACTGGCCAGCCAAGGCTCTGGAGGTCAGCCGGCCAGCCCGAGGCTGTGAAACGAGAAGGGCCGAGCTGGCGAGGGACCTGTCATCTGTGAGGCGTGCCCTTCCCCACCCTGCGCACCTGAGGGCACTTACAGGAACCCCAGGGGCTTGATGGTGAACTTCCCAGTTGGGAAGGACACACGGCCTTCATAGCTGTCCTCCAGGCCCTTCAGCTGCAGCAAGGTCAGCCGCACCTGGGGGCGAGGATGGGTGCAGGGAGGTGAGGCCCACACCCCTGCAGTGGGGCCAGCCTGGGCTGCAGCCAGAGCAGAAGAGGACAGCCCTGCCCCTCCCTGCCAGGCCCTCTCCTGCCCCCATGAACTGATGATGTCCACACCTGGTGCACCCCACATCACCCCTGCTTAAAAGCCCAACTTAAAAGCCACCTCTTGCAGGAAGCCTCCCATCCCCCATCCCACGGCCACTGTCCCTACTCCAAGCTTAGAGTTGCTGCCTCAGGAAACCTGGCCCCAGCGGCCAAGGTTCCTCTCTGGGCAGCTCTGCCTCAGCACCCCATGATCAAGAGCACCTGTGACCATGAGCACCACAACCACCGGCCTCACGGGACCTGGCATGTGTGAGCACTCCCCAGGCCCTCAGCAAGCACAGGCAAGACGGATGGACGGCGGACAGACAGATGAATGAGGAGAGGACGGATGGATGGATGGACGAGGGCTGAATGGCTGGAGGAGGGAGCATATGGGTGATGGACAGGTGGACAGATGAGAGGTGAGTGGATGGGTGACAGATGCACAGAGAGGTGGGTAAAGTGGAGGGAAGATGAACAGATGGATGGACAGACTGACAGAGGGTCGGGAGCGAAGGGCTGGGGTGGGTGGGTAGGCACAGGAGCCATCCTAGCAGTCCAGCAGGTGGGTGGACACTGAGAAGCTGAGAGAGGGACATGGTGCAAAAGAGGCCCACAGTCTGTGGAAACAGTCCGGATGGACTCGTTACAGAGGGCTGCCCCCTGGCGGTTTTCTAGGGAAGCCACCGTGTACTGACTGTACTGAGGATGTGGCCAGCAGCCAGCAGGGCAGGTGCCCCCTGGCCTTGCCCTCTCCGTGAGCTGCCTGCCCAGCAGCTCTCGGGAAGGAGAAGGTCCCTGTGCCCAGCCTGCCTGGGTGCTCAGCCTCCCCGCCTGCCTCCTCCTGCTGCTGTCACCATCCCCAACACTATCACCCTGCCCAGAGCCTCCTCATGTGAAGGAGAACAAGGTGCTGGCCACGAACCAGGTCTCCACTTCTTTGACGGGAGAAAAGCAGGCTGGGCTGGACAGGGGGCCAGGACAGACAGCAGGCGCACCATCAAGGGAACGACGGAAGGACAGACAGGTAGAGTGGGACAGATGGGGGGACGGGGGCCAGGTAGGGGGGACTCAAAAGGCTGGGTGGGCAGCTGGGCTGGCCCTGGAGCGCAGAGCCTGGCAGGCCCACCTGGTGCCAGTACCCGGAGTCCTGGTCCCACTGCATCTCCCGCTGCATCCACTCGAGGTTGGCCTCCAGGAAGTGCTTGAGCTTCTCGCAGTAGCCGACCTCGTACTCGAAGGGGCCGCAGTAGTTGACCACGGTGTTCATCCAGTGCATGTAGATGAGCTGCGGGGAGCAGGCGCTGAGGGGCCGCAGGCTCCAGCCTAGGGGCCCGTCCTCCCATGGCCCGGCCCTCCGGGGGCTTCAGTGGGCAGAGCCTAGAGCACCTGGGGACCCAGCCATCTGCCTCCTGTTCTGAGCAGCTCCTCTGTCCCCAGCACCGAGGCCACAGTAGGGGACAATGCAGCCCCCTCTTGGCGGATGCTGTGGCGAGCCTCAGGAAGGCCTGGGCTCCCCTGATGGTGGGGACCCTGAACCCGGCGCTGCCTGTCACCCCAGCCGATGCAGCGCTGAGCCCTGGACAGTGAATGACCTGCGGCATACTACAGGAGCTCCACGAGCCAGCCAAGACCAGTCCAGCCAGCCACAGTGACCAGTCCACCCCGCCAACCCCACGGCCGAGGTCTGCCAGCCTTATGGCTCTCGGGTGGCTGGGTGCCCATGGCCATGCTCACAAGCCTGCTCCAACCTCAGGGCTCCGTGAGGAAGGCGCTGTGGCCGCCATCTCTGCTCCTGTGGTCTGGAAGCTGGAGGTCCCCAAGGCTTGACCCCCAGGGGCTGCTGGGGGGTGGAGCCTGCAGGAGGCAGGGCCTAGCGAGAGGCTTAGGTTTCTGGGGAATGTCCTTAAAGGGGACCCCGGGGCCAGGGCTTTCCTCTTCCTTGTCCGCCTCCGGCTTCCAAGTGGGCAACCTGTGCTCACTGCACCTGCCACAGCCCCCAGGCACCTGCCATGGCCCTCAGACCCCTCCTGGGCCAGTCACACTGGGCCTGCCCAGTGGGGGATGGATGCTCTGGCCTCGTAAGCCAGCACATAAACCTTTCTCACCTCTTGCCCACCTAGGCACACTCCACCTCGGAGCCTCCCCTCAGTCCCCCACCACCTGTTAGCTTCATAGTTACCAACTTTAGTATGATTTATTTACTTACTTATTCATTTATTTATGGTACTGAGGATGGAACCCAGGAGTACCATGAGCGACGTCACCAGTCCTTTTTATTTATTTTTAAAATATTTTATTTTTATAATATTTTAGGTGGATATGTGTCTTTATTTTACTTTATGTGGTGCTGAGGGTTGAACCCAGGGCCTCACGCTCTGCCTCTGAGCCCCAGGCCCTAGTATCATTATTTCTGAGAGAAGGACTAAGCTGCTGAGGCTGGCCCGGAACTCGCAACCCTCCTGCCTCAGCCTCCCAAGGCTTGGGAATAACCTGGCCCAGGTGTTCTGCTGCAGTGATGTGCAGCCCGCACGCCCACCTCCTGGCGGAGGCAGCCCAGGTAGGGAGGAGGCACAGGGCTGGTGGCCCAGGGACCTGGCCTGTCACCGTCCCACTGGAACACACCCTGACCCATGTCCTGCTCACCCTGCACGGCCTGGCCAGCACCCCGCCCCTCCCTGTGTCCTTCTGAGCCGTTCTCTGCACGGCCAGCCAACCAACTGTACGTTTCTAAACAGTGAGTGTCATGGTGTGGGCAGTGTCTCCACAAGGCAAGGGGGACAGAGTATGGCAGCGGGCACTCAGAACCGCGGGCTGGGCTCGGATGGCACGGGCCGCTCCTGAGCGACGATCGGTGTCCACTGTATGATCGGGCTGTGGAAATTGGCGCTATGTCACGTATTTCTCTCTAGGTGTCAAAGAATACACAGTGACTCAGCCCCAGGTGACACTGGCTGGGCAGGGTCAGGGCAGCCAGGACCCAGGCCCAGCGTGGCCTTACCTCCTCGGACACGGAGGCCTCCACCACGCCGGCCGCATAGGCCTGCAGGCTGTCATTGTAGCTGCCACTTGTGCCCAGCTCCAGGAAGGCCCACCTGGGGAGGGAAGGTGGGGACACTGGTTGGTGGCAGGGACCCTGCAAAGCTGCCCGCAGCCAGATGCGGCCATGTCCAGCTGTGATTCTAACAGGATGGACAAACAGCTCCTGGCCAACAACAGCCCATCAACTTCCCCGGTGCCCGGCAAGGGTCTCGCCCCGTGGCACTTGTTAAGCCACCGTTCCCTCATGACAACCCCACAGTCCTCAAGACAGGCCGCGTGGCCTCAGCCACCGGGAAGAAAGTAAAACACAGTCACACGGGACTGCGGCAGACACCCTGTGGCCTGGAGCCAGGCATCCCTGGACCTGGGCTCCGTCATGCCGAATGGCTTGCTCTAGCCAATGGGACATGTTGGGCAATGACAGGGTTAGCCTTCAGGAGGATCCCGTGTTTCCACTTGCCCTTTGCTGCCTCTGTCCCTGCCACTGTGGCATACGTCCTGGCCAGCTGGCTCGTTCAAGAAATATGAAACATAAGCAGACCGTGCCTGTAGCACGAAGCAGGTGGCCCCTGACCCGTGGGGGCCAGGGGCTGTTGGCCTAAGCCCTGGGCCTGGGGGCTAGTTTGTTACACAGACTGGTGCCCAGCACTAGCTAGTGCAGAGTACCAGAAGCGGAGGCAGGATGGCTCCAGGCAGGCTGGGTCCTGCTCCTCTGGCTCGCTCTAGGTCACCCAAGAGCCTTGGGAGGAGGCAGGTTCCAGCTAGGAAGATGGGCACAGGGCCCAGCCCCCGGGCACCACCCATGGTGGGTCACTCCCTCTCTGTGCTGAACACTCCTGCAGGCCCACAACCCGGGGTTTCCTTTCCCTCTATTTTGCTGTACTGGGGTCAAAACCCAAGAACCCCACTCCCGAGCCACACCTCCAGCCCCCATTCCCTCATCTAAAATGACTCCTAGCATAACCATGTCACCTTTATAACTAGGGGAACCTCTCTTTCTCTATTTACTTATTTATTGTAGTACTGGGAACTGAGGCACTCTGCCACCGAGCTACAGCCTCAGCCCTTTCTTAAAATTCAGAGACGGCTCAGTCAATTACCCAAGCAGGCCTTGAACTTGGGATCCTCCTGCCTCAGCCTCCCAAGTCCCTGGGATCATAGGCCTGGCCGAGGTGCTGGGGTAGGGGTGCACAGGGTTAAAGGTCCTAAAGAAACTTGAGAAGCCCACGAGACAAGGAGAGCAGAGGACTGGGAGCAGCCGGAGCAGGCGCTGACCAGACCCTCGAGGCCCTGGGCTCCGCCCAAGCACCACAGAACAGAGCGTAAGGGTTCACACAGGACTGTCTCAGGGGAGTTGACTGAAAGGCCACCAGACAGCTCCAGGACAGGAATGGCTAGGAAAACACTCAAAATACCCATGCCCAACACCTTCAGGCAAAGATGAGTGACATTCAGTCCTGGCTCCAAGAAGCTCATGGTGGGGACATGAGAACAGATAAGGACCCCACAGGGGAACTATCACAATCAGGAAAGAAAGACAGTGCTGACCTGGTGCCCTGAGGAGGGGCACTGCCACGTGGAAAGTTAAAAAAAAAAAAAAAAAAAAAAGCCTAAGCTCTGAACGTTCCTGAGGTCACACAGCAAGTAAGTAGCAGAGCAGAGACTGAGATTCTAGAGCTGTGCTCCGAGCCTCTACCTTGGCGGGCAACCGAATCCTGGAGGGGGCATTGTTTGTCGGCTGGTTGGTTTGGGAAGGGGTTTGGCTGTGCTGCTCAGGCCGGCCTCCATCTCTTGGGCTCATGTGATTCTCCTGCCTCAGCCTCTGGAGTTTCCGGGATGAAGGGCACACACCATAGGCTCAGCTCAGAGGGGACACCGTTCTCACCAGAGGAAGCCAAGAAACATGACCCTCAAGGCTGGTGACTCACGTACAATGATGGATAATGACCGAGAGACTCGAGGGACAGGAATGAAGGTTTCACCTTTCAAGGAGGGTGAAGGACAAGAGCTTGGGCTCCTGTCCCCAACTCCTCTGGGTCCCCAGCAGCCCTCCCCCAGCCTCTGGGACAAGGCTCTACCTCCCTAAGCCCTGGTTTCCTCCTCCATGAAATGGTCACAGTGACTCCCACTTCAGAGGACGGTGTGGCACGTGCCAAGAGGGGACACTTGCTCACTAAATGTGTCTCATGGAGAGTGTGTGAGGGTTGGGGAGGCGAGGGCTGAGTGAGCGAGGAAGATCAGGTGCCCAGTGGACCTGCCTCATGAGCCGGGAGGCTGCAGGCCAGGGGGCGTCAGAGCGAGTCACAGAAAACCCCAAAGCCACTCAAGGCAAGCACCTTGGGCAACCTGGGGCCAGGGGCGGCCTCCGCTGACCATGGCCAGAAGCTGCCGCTTCAAGGCAGACTCAGGGCCATAGCACCGCCACCCTGGAGGTGGAAGGGCCCAGGAATTCCGCCTGTGACCAGGTCCTCGCACAGCCCTGCCAGTGGGGACCAGGGAGGGCGGGCCCTGCACACAGTGCTTCTGCCCAAGCCGAGGACAGCCAGCTGCCGACATGTCCCTCACCAGGGCCTGGCCCAGCCCAGCCGTCCACCACGCAGCTGGTTTCCAGGACCCTGCAGCCACTGCCACGTGAGGAGGGAGGACAGTGTCAGATAAAATCAGGGAGAGGGAGGGAACGGGGCTACAGGACACGTGTCCACACCCCTGTGTGCAAACGCGGGTGCAGGTGTGTTGGGGTTCGTGTCTGCAGTGAAGATTCTGGAAAAGGTTCTTCTAGAGAGAACGGAGGCCCACGTTTCCCGTGCCCCGTGCCACCCTTCAAAACTGCGAATATTTTTACCCAGGGAAAAAAATTCAACCTGGGCGAGGAAGGTGGCTGGGGCAGAGCACCCACCCAGGCATGCAGAGCCCCAGGTCCGCCCCGGACTGCAAAAAGAACAGAAAAAATATCTAAAATAAGTACTTTCATAATAATCCCAAAAACATTTAAAAAGAAGGGCAGGCTGGGCAGGAGGATGAGACCCTGTCTCCTGGGCCCCACGGGCCACAACAGGGCATCCGTCACCGCCCTTTGAGGGAGCGACGCTCTCACTTCCTCCTGCCTCTGCTGCAAGGTGACCACTAGTTCCAACTGCGTGGGAGCCACGTGTCCTGAGCCTCAGAAAACCCAAATTGGTGGCATTTGTGCAGCAACCCAGGTGAGAAAGGTGCCCGTCTGTGGCTGAGGAGCCCCTGGGCTGGCTGGGGCCCCACATCCCACTCCAGACCCTTCTCCCAGGACCCCGCAAGGCCAGCACTGCCTCGCCCCCGAGACGAGGCCTCAGTCATGGTCACCACAGACAGTGCCCCCACGGGGACTTGAAATGGACCCTGACGCTGACCCTGAGTCTCTGCCTCCTGCCACCCTGCTCGGTCTTTCCAGCCTCAGCTTCCCCATCTGTGACATGGGACGATGGCAACAGCCTCTGGAATTCCTGGTGGCCCTGGGCCTGTTGACGACTTTCAGAAAGATGACCCGGCCACTGGCCAGGAGAACGTCTGAGCGCTCCAGTAACTGCACGAACTTCCGAAAACCACCCTCCTTCCAGAGAGCACGTCCTTCCTGCTCGCTTTCTTCTCAAACTGCTGATCTTCGTGGATAAACAGAGGCGGAAGCCAACAGGATCGTGTCTGCCTGGTCGTTAGTGCCCTTTGATGACAGGATTCACACATCAGCAGCCCCAATGGCATTCCTTAACCATTTCTCCTTCTGGAAGATCTACGGGCCATACTGACTCTATCTCAGGAGCAGCTAATGTCTCTAAAACAACTCCAGGCTCCAACCAAGGCAGCCTCTAGAGGCTCAGTCGGAAACATCAGCACTGGACACTCATAGCCCTGGGGGGATCCAGTGAGGAGAGGGACATATCAGGCTGGCCGGGCACAGTGGTGCACACCTGCAATTCCAGCCACTCCGAAGGCTGAGACACGAGGATCACACGGTCCAGGGTAGTTCCAGGGCAACTGTCTCAAGATGAAATAAGAAGGGCTGGGGAGGCACTCAGTGGCCGAGAGCCCCTGCGTTCAATCCCCAGTACAGTAGAAAAGCCATGGGACGAGCAGGGGTCCCAAAGGCCTCCTGTGGCCACCTGATGTGCTCCAGCACGCGGGATGCCTCTGGTGGAGTCATCGCTCCCTTGTCACTCACGATGGCACAGGCTGGCCTATCATGACGTTCCAAAGACACCGCTTGTCCACACTCCTGGCTGGCTTTTCTCGCTGGCTGGGGTCCTGGAATGTTGGCTGGTTTGATAGTTTCTTAGCACGTTCACCTCAAGGAGATTTACTCCAAGCAGCCTTGAAGATAAGGCACTGGCTGGGGGGGATGAGATCAGGGAGGAAGGACAGCGAAGGCGGAGGGGGCTGCTGTCTAGGCCCACACCAGAGCCAGCTGCAGCAGACTGCCACCAGCAGCATCTCCAACCTCCAAGCATCGAATCTTAAATGGTTCTAGGCTGCGTGATGGGCACAGGTACAAAGTCAGGCACAAATACAACCGAAAAGGGGGGAATTTACCCTGAAACCCCAGGATCCTGGGAGACAAAATCCCCAGAAAGGGAGGTTCATGCCTGGCCAGGGGGCATCTCTCTCCAAAACAGTGAAATCAGAGATTCTGCGGGCTGGGAGCAGAATGCCCCAGAGGTGTTTCTTTCATCCTGCCCCTGAGTCTCCAGAGGCTGTCTCTAAGGACCTCAGTTTCGTGCCTGTACAATGTCCCCTACACTGCAGCCCCCACTGCTGGCGAACTCGTGATGGAAGGGGCCCCCTGAGGCTGAAGCCTCCTCCATGCTGGGCCGTCCTTCCATGTCTCCTTCCTTCCTGGTATCCAGGCAGAGGTCTGGCATGCCCTCTTGGCTCTACCAAGCAGGCCAATGATGTGTGAGTCATCAGAGAATGGGTCACCAGATCCCAGAGTCACAGTGGCCCCCATGGCTAGCCACAGAGCTCTAGTTCCCTCCACGGACGTCAACTCCATCTGTGTCTCCTCTCCCGGGAGCCCTGCCAGCTCAGCCCCAACAACTCCTGTGTCTGCAGAACCTTCTGGGGGCCACCAGCACAGAGTGTCCTCAGCATCCTGTCTCCCTAACACCTGAAGGGACAGCAGATGCCAGGACACTGGGCGGGTGGGAGGGGGCCATGCCTGCTGTAGGGAGCAGCGTTGTCTGAGCCCTGGGCTGTGGCCAGGTAGGACATACAAAGGGTTCCCTGCGACTCCCCAGAGAACCTGGATCCAGGACCTGGGCCAGCTGACAAGGCTCTGAGGTCCCCATTCCCACCAAATCTGGTTTCCCTTCCAGCACCGTCTGTCCCACTTAGAGAGGGGCCTGCTCACCTCTCTACTGCCCCTAAGGCCAGGCACCAGAAGGAGGAAATACAAACAAGCCCCTGTGCAGGCCTGAGAGGGGCATCACACAACTCCCCAACCAGGGATGGCTTCAGAATCTGGGCCACAGATGGTGACATGGGAGCCCAGACAGGCAGAGGAGCCAGGGGAGAGACCTCAGAGTGCATCCCAGCAACCAGGAGAGCCGTCATGACTGCAAGCACAGCCCCTTAGCTCCACAGTATCTGGCTAAGGACCTCCCGGGACCAGGACACAGCAGGGGGAGGGGCAGAGCCCTAGTGGAGGTCCTATCTGCATCTATGTCACCTGAGGAAACTTCTACTTTCCCAGTGGCATAGAACCAGGCTCCACCCTGCTGTCCTGGTTCTGGAAGGGAGGCAGGGGGCCGGCACCCATGGAGCAAGCCACAGGTAAGCAAGTGTGAGCTAGACAGACCCCTGGAAGCTGCTGCCAAGTTCAAGCCTGGGGACACGGTGCTGGCCTCTGTGGTGGGAACTGAAGTCTGGAGAAAAGAGCTAATCCCTGTGACTCCAGTGGGGACAGGAGTTACTGTATTACCCACCAGCCGTGACTTGCTCCAGATGCAGACACTGTGGCCTCTGGGGGACAAAAGTATTGTCACCACTGGCTGGAGGCAAGTGACTGGCCCCCGTGAGGTGAGGGGTGTTGCACCAGCCCCTCCCAACCGGGGAGCTGGTCCGGAGGGCGATGCTGCAGCCTTAGAGGGAAGAAGTGACTCCCAGGGAGACAGCGGCGCTGTCCCCGCAGGCGGACGGCCCCAGGGACAGGCAGGCCTGGCGCCCGGGGCTGGCCCTGCGCGGGGGCGGGCCAACCCTTACCCGGTCTCGTGGATGGCGTTGGTGAGGTTGGCCCAGGCCACGGCCTCGGGGTGGCGACCGTCCACCAGGCGCAGCTGGCCCGACGCGGAGTCCAGAAGCACCGAGCGGCTGCGGGAGGCGGGTGGTGCCGGTCTATGGTGCTTCCAGCGGTCCCCCGGGACCGGGATCGCGCCCGTCAGGCCGCTCAGGAACAGCCCGACCAGCAAAGCCAGCACCAGGGCCAGCGCCAGGGCCCGCGTCAGCGCCCGGGCTAGGCGGCCGCCGGGGGACCCGTACATCGGGGCCACCCTGACCGCGCGGAGCCCCGCGCCGCAGCCTGGATCACGTGACTGCGCTCCGCGGGGCGGGGCCTGGCCCTCGGTTTCCGGGGAGGGCGGATCCTAGGGTTAGGGGCGGGGCCTGGGTTAGGGGCGGGGCCTGGGGTCAGGGGCTGGGGCCTGGGATCAGAGGCTGGGTCTTGGGGGTTAGGGGCGGGGCCTTGTTGGGGCGGGGCCTGTTGTAAGGGGGCGGAGCAACCCTCAGCTCCCGCCCTCGCTACGCCTCCTTTCTTGTGAAAATGCGGCGTAGCACACTTCCGCCTCAGGGCTTTACTTTGCAAATTTTCAAACCTCAAGAAAAGTTGCAAGGATAAGAAATAGTCTTATACCCGCCACCACTTGCTGATATCTGATCACATCGGATTAACCTCTCTATATATAGTTTCCCTGAATTATTTGAGACTTAATTGAAGACACAGTGACCTGTCAACCCTGCAGGCTGCAACATGCTTTTCCTAATAACAAAGACATTGTCCTACATAATGAGAATACCATTACAGTCGGTCCTCCAGGGAGTCAACCCAAGATATGAAAAAAAGATATGAAAAAAAAGGGGGGGGGGTAGCGCACTCCTGTCATCCCAGCCACTCAGGAGGCTGAGGCAGAAGGATTGCAAGTTCGAGACCAGCCTCAACAACTTAAAGAAACCCCTGCCTCAAAATTAAAAATAAAAAGGGCTAGGGGTGCAGCTCAGTGGTAAGAGAGCCCCTGAGTTCAATCTCCAGTACCCCCCTCCCAAAAAAAAGTGTACTACAGATTACACATGTATCGAATTTTTTTCTCTTGCTATTATTCTCCAAACAATACAATATAGCTATTTATATAGAATTTACATTGTATTAGGTACTACAAATTATATAGAGATAATTTAATATATGAGAAGATATATATTATATGTTATAAACAAATTTGGGGCCATTTTGTATAAGGGATTTGAGCATTGACAGATTTCTGTATGGAAGAAGGGTGTCCTGGAACCAGTCTACCTCGGATACTGAGATACAACTGTAAACACTCAGGAAAATTACCATTAATTTAACACTATTATCTAATGTGGGATCTTTACTCCAGTTTATCCATCTGTCTCCAAAATGCCATTTTTTCCCCTTTTTAAATCCAGGATCACACAATGCAAGAATAAATCCTAATTGATCAGAATCTCAATGTAGAAAACGAAACCATACAGTTAGTTACTCTACAACTTATGTCTGGAAAAAGCTAACTATAAGCCAGGTGCCATGGCACATGTCTGTAATCCCAGTGACTCTGGAAGTTTAGGTAGGAGGATCACAAGTTTGAGGCCAGCCTCAGCAACTTAGTGAGATCCTGTCTCAAAAATAATAACGGTGTGGGGGGGGGTTGGATGGGGGCTGGGGTATAGCTCAGTGGTAAGAGTACCCCTGGGGTCAATATCCAGTACCACATACAAAAAAAAAGCGCTAACTGTGACTCCAAAACCAGATTCGATAAAAGATTGATGCATTTGATTACATAATATTTTTAACTTTTGCATATTAAAAAAAAACTTTATAAGCAAAGTTGAAAGAGAACTGGGAAAAAAAAGGAATACATGTATCATAGAAAAAGGGCTTACATCCCTAATATACGAAGAAGTCTGAACTTTCACGGGGAAAACTGGGACTCCAGCAAAGTGATTTGTTGAAGTCACACAACGGGAAACCGAAGAGCGATTTGAACTCAGTTCGCCAGCAGCGTGGAAGCTGCCCTTTGTGGCCACCAGGGGGCGCACTCTACCGAGTTCCCGACCCTCTTAGTCACTCAACATAAGTGCACCGCCTCCCTCAGATAGGTCCTATGTAGCAGCTGAACCCTGCAGACCGCCCCACTCCAGCGCTCATTCCCTGAGAGTACTGAGCCAAGACGATGTCATCATTGTGTGCTCAGTTTACTCATCTCTAAAAAGGGGCCCCAAACAGGACCTAACTCACAGGACACAGGGAGAATTAAGAGCTTGCACAGTGACGCCCAGTGAATGTTCCTCATCAGTGTCGGTGACTCTAAGAACACTGAATTTGTCTAAGGTCACTGTGCCCAAAATGTGGATGACATTTCTCCTTGGTGTGTTCACACGCCACTGTAGACTAAAGTCACCATCTGGGAGGAAGGGCTTTGGCATTTTTCAATTTCCAGATGGTATGCAGCAGTGGTCAGGCGCAGCAGCGAGCTAAGAATTCCTGGGGGCTTAGGGCTTTCTGGGGGGGTTTGGTCCAGGTTTGGGCTTGTTCTGTTCTGTTTTGCAGGACTGGGGCTGGAACCCAGGAGCGTGCTGCCCCGGGGCTGTATCCTTGACCCTTTGGAATTTTTATTTTGAGACTAGGTCCTGCCACGTTGCTGTCACTGACTTCAAACTTTTGATCCTCCTGCCTCAACCCCCACCCCACCCCCACCCCAGTAGCTGGGATCACAGAAAAAGCCCCAGGAGCGAAGCAGCCCCGGACAAAGGGCACTTAAGGTGAACATCGGCCAATGGTCAAGTCACTTTCTAGAAGGATTATTCTAACCGAGATGCCTCCTAGCAATGCCAGTAAAGAAACTCTCGCAACTGGTGCAGTCTGCAGGAAAGGTCCGGAGCATCCGCCCTGGGGAGGTGTAAGTAGGTGTCCTGTGACTATTCGCAGGAGCTGCCAGGATTGGTGCAAACTTGCCTCGGTTGAAGGTGAGGCTTAGGAACCCTTAAGGAGCCTTCAGCGTCTCTGGGACAGAGGCTAAAACTGAAAGTTCTGACTGTAGCCCGGTGCAGAGGCCCACACGTGTAACCCGAGCCACTTGGGAGGCTGAGGCAGGAGGATCACAAGTTGGAGGCCATCCTGGGCAACTTAGCAAGACCCAGTCTCAAAATAAAAACTACAAAGGGTTAAGGATACAGCCCAGTGGGAGAGAACTTGCCTAGCATGTGCGTGCGAGACCCTGGGTTCCATTCCCAGAACTGCAAAACTAAAAAGTCTTATTTTCTTTCCTCTTTAAGTTCCCCTTCCTGCTTCTGCTTCTGCCATCCCCAGGTTCCTACGTTATTTCTGGGGCAGGCGCCCACACCCTGGGCCTCTGAAGCAAGCATGCTGAGCGTGGAGAGGCCCTGGCCTTACCTCTGAGGGAAGGAGGACGCCCGGCCTGGAGAGTGAGTGGAGACTCAAGTGCCATCTCTCAGACTGGGGTGCAATCCCATCTAGGCCACTTCCCAAAGCGTGCCCTGTGGACAGGCGGCTGCCTCTCCCTGAGGTCAGTCTCCCTTCTCAGTAAAATGAGGTCATTGTTGCCTCCCCCTGAAGGATTGCGATGGCATGGGCGTGCACAGAATAAATGCTACTCTGCAAACAGTTTATTTTGATTGTGGTGGCCTGTGTTCAGAGGACAAGGACAGGCTCGGCCCAGAGTGATGTTGTAGGAAGCAGTCCACCCGATGGGGTTTGAGGGTCCCTTCCCCACGTGCCAGCAAATACAGCTCCCTTCTGTGGCTCTTCTCCTTTGCCTAAGCATTCACTACTGGTGACTTCCTTGGACTGAGTGACAGTCTGTGTTTTCCAAATGTGGTCACACCTCGTCTCACATTCTCTTCCTACCATGCGACTTTGTCCGACCTTGCACGGAGAGGTAGGGTCCATTTCCTCTCCTTGAATCTGGGTGGGCGTGACTGTAGTGCAAGTGACATGATGGGACCATGTCACTTTCACAACTGAGTCATAAAATCCATCAGAGCTTCTTTGTTGTTCTCTGAAACCTTTGCGGGGTCCCCTGTCGGCCAGTCTGCGCCCACCGCCGCCCCCCCCCCCCGCCAGGCCACCATGGACTAAGAGTCCCAGAAATCAGCTCCCACAGAGGATCCTGCAAAAAAACACGGGACTAG